>NC_057797.1:413055775-413355775 GCF_018294505.1 Triticum aestivum | reverse complement strand
CGGGAGTGCGAGGGAGGAGAAAGAGGCGGGGCCTGGGGCGGCGGCTTTATAGTAGGGGAGGGGAGGGGGTGGCCTTGGAGGAGGGGTAAGGCGGCGGCGGCTTCCGTGGAGGCCACGACACGGCGGCGTGCTGGCTCGGGAGTCCCTCCCGAGCTCGGGGACGATGAGGAGGTGGGCTGGGCCGCGGCCTGGGAGCTGGGCCGGCCCAGTCGGCGGCGGGAAGTAGAGAGAGGAAGAGCAGTGCTGGGCTTCGGCCTGGCACTGTTCGGAGAGTTTTTTTAAAAAAAACACAGACAAATGAAAATAAAACAAAAGAAAATAAAATATTATATAGGCATATTATATATCAAAATTTTCAGAATAAGATTTTCTACACGGTGAACATTTTTCTAGCATTAAATAAAATACACACAAATTCTAATAATTCAAAGAGTGGTACTGGTCTATTAAAATCCAACTAAAATCATTTTAAAAATACCAAAATGATTTCAAATTAATTTTTCTCCAATTTTCTATTGTAGGGAATCATGTTACCCTATTTTCCATGTATTTTATTTTTGGAGAAAAATAATTTGAATAAAACTCAAATAAATCCAAATTGAAGATTAAATCCAAAAGGACTTTGAATTTAATTCTTTGAAACTCCCAACTCATATTTCATAATTTGAAGAAGTCATTTTATCTTCTCTCGTGAAAATCATTGAGTTGCATAAAGTTTCTGAATTGGAAAATATTTCCCAATGGAATTCAAATATTTTTCAAACACCCTTTTCATTTTAAATGGAAGAAGTCATGTCATCTTCTCTCTAGGGTTTTGTGTTGAAAAGAATTTGAATTCATGGAGATCATAAAAGCAAATATGAAAGTTTGGGAAAGTCCTTTTATTCCCTCTCATTTAACTTTCAAAAGTTTCGAAATCACTCACTTTCAGACAATCAATCAAACAATCAATCAAATCTATCTATTTATTATAACATTCCAAAATTTAGAATTTTGGGATGTTACATAAATTTTTGGCGAAGCCCCTGGTATTCGGTGGGCCGAATTTGGGGCGCTATACGCGCCTAAGCCGGACAAGGCCGACTCCTCGCCCGAAGCAGAAAAAGTCTTTAAGGACTTGAGACCTCTCGAACAGCGACCAGTCTCTCGCCTTATAATGACAGTCAGTTTTTAGCTTTCTCTACTGAGGTGCTCGTCCGGAAGAACCGGGACACAATTGCAGTAGTTCTCCCACTGCTACCTTAGCCGATATAGCGGAACGTAAGGTACCAAAGCATGGGAGCCATGCAACCCAACATTTGACCAAAGACATGATTCCGAGCTGATGCATATAATGCTATAAGTTCGGGGTGCCGCACTGTCGGAAGTGTTCGGACTTCTTGCGCCGTATTATGGGGTAAACGAGGACCCCTGGCGAACTGACCGCACCTGCACGTGCAGGTACGGATTGTCATAAATGGACATATATAAGAGAAAGAGAAAAACTTAAATAATGTAATGACAGATTAATGATATGCATTGTTATTTAAATGATACGTTGAAGCATACTTGGTACAAGTAGTAAAATAAGCATAAAGGAGGACAATTTGAAATGTCCTATCCCAGGGCAAGCTGCGCATAAAATAGTGAAAAGCGGGTATATCAATTATTACTAGAGACCACCTGGCAGTTCTCGTGTTCATCTTAGCTTCTTGCCGCCTTGGTTGTCGCTTCCGGAATGTACCCGGCAATCGTACTTCCGGAAAGGGCTTCCAGAGAGTTAGGCCCTGAAAGAGAAAAGGAATGTCGAAGGTATACAGCCCCTAGTGTGGTTAAGCCACAATGTGGGGTGTGTCCTGATCGTGCCCCCGCCTATGTCCATGGTATTTTTAATGTGTAGTTATGTACGCGCGGCATGGATTTCGTTGCTTCACTGGGACTGGGACGGGGGCCGAATTGCTAGACGAGCTCTGACCGTGCCAGGCGATCCTGTTGCAGCTTGTTCCGGACTCGCTTGAAGGTGTCCGGGGGGCGTGACGCCGAATGAGTGGTTTGCCTGAACAGGTTGCTTTGTGCCTCTGCTGCAAGGGCCACAGTGTGCTCTTCCATACGGAGCGAGCGTTTTGTGTTTCCATTTACTGTTATGACCCCGTGAGGTCCTGGCATCTTGAGCTTGAGGTATGCGTAATGCGGCACTGCATTGAATTTTGCAAATGATGTCCGTCCGAGCAGTGCATGATAGCCACTGCGAAAAGGGACAATGTCGAAGATTAACTCTTCGCTTTGGAAGTTATCCGGTGATCCGAAGACCACTTCCAGTGTGATTGAGCCTGTGCAATGGGCCTCTACACCTGGGATGACGCCTTTAAAGGTGGTTTTGCTGGGTTTGATCCTTGAGGGATTGATACCCATTTTTCGCACTGTATCCTGATAAAGCAGGTTTAGGCTGCTGCCGCCGTCCATAAGGACTCGAGTGAGGTGAAATCCGTCAATGATGGGGTCTAGGACCAGTGCGGCGGATCCGCCATGACGGATGCTAGTGGGGTCCGACGGCAGAGTTATGTCATGCTCGTTGCGACCGTGCGGCACGTCCGGCATGGGCTCGAATCCGTCGAAGATCAAGTCTCTGCGGATGTCGGCCATGTAGTTCAAGTTTCCAAATCTGACCTGATGGCCAGGGGTGTAGCTTTCGATTTGCTCCAGATGGTCAAGCGAATTGGCCCGCAGTGCAAAGCCGCCGAATATGAAGATCTGTCCGGGGAGGAAGGCCTCACCCTGGACCGCATCGCTAGCGATGATCGAAGGAGCCATCAAGCCTTACGGTGACAATACAGTGGAACTCTCAATGAAAGCACCAATGTCGGTGTCAAAACCGGCGGATCTCGGGTAGGGGGTTCCGAACTGTGCATCTAAGGTGGATGGTAACAGGAGGCGGGGGACACGATGTTTACCCAGGTTCGGGCCCTCTTGATGGAGGTAATACCCTACGTCCTGCTTGATTGTTCTTGATGATATGAATAGTACAAGAGTTGATCTACCATGAGATCAAAGAGGCTAAACCCTAGAAGCTAGCCTATGGTATGATTGTCTGTTGTCCTACAGACTAAAACCCTCTGGTTTATATAGACACTGGAGGAGGCTAGGGTTACACAAGGTCGGTTACAAAGGAGGAGATATACATATCTGTATTGCCTGGCTTGCCTTCCACGCCAAGTAGAGTCCCATCCGGACACGGGACGAAGTCTTCAAACTTGTATTTTCATAGTCCAACATTCCGGCCAAAGGATATAGTCCGGCTGTCCGGAGGCCCCCTAGTCCAGGACTCCCTCAGTGGTTGAGACCAGTCAAAGTCCTTCTTGAAGCCCATCTTGTTGAGATCATCTTCATCGTAGAGATGAGATAGAACAGCCCATGTGCGATCAAATACTTCATGGAGGTAGTAATGGTTCTTCTTCATTGAATTCTGAGTGATGGTCATGTTCTGAAGAATTGAACCGAACCGACGCTTGACCCATTTGTGGTTGCGATTGACCTTCTAGTGAAGACTGAGGAGAAGCTCATGATAAGTCAATGCTACCTCTTGAGCACTGCGTTGGTTTTCCCTTGAAGAGGAAAGGGTGATGCAGCAAAGTAGCGTCAGTATTTCCCTCAGTTTTTGAGAACCAAGGTATCAATCCAGTAGGAGGCTAAGCGCTAGTCCCTCACACCTACACAAAACAAATAAATCCTCGCAACCAACGCGATAAGGGGTTGTCAATCCCTACACGGTCACTTACGAGAGTGAGATCTGATAGATATAATAAGATAATATTTTTGGTATTTTTATGATAAAGATGCAAAGTAAAATAAAAGGCAATGAAAATAACTAAGTGTTGGAACATTAATATGATGAAGATAGACCCGGGGGCCATAGGTTTCACTAGTGGCTTCTTTCAAGAGCATAAGTATTTTACGTTGGGTGAACAAATTACTGTTGAACAATTGACAGAATTGAGCATAGTTATGAGAATATCTAGGTATGATCATGTATATAGGCATCACGCCCAAGACAAGTAGACTGACTCCTGCCTGCATCTACTACTATTACTCCACACATCGACCGCTATCCAGCATGCATCTAGAGTATTAAGTTCAAGGGAACAGAGTAACGCTTTAAGCAAGATGACATGATGTAGAGGGATAAATTCATGCAATATGATAAAAAAACCATCTTGTTATCCTCGATGGCAACAATACAATACGTGCCTTGCTGCCCCTACTGTCACTGGGAAAGGACACCGCAAGATTGAACCCAAAGCTAAGCACTTCTCCCATTGCAAGAAATATCAATCTAGTAGGCCAAACCAAACTGATAATTCGAAGAGACTTGCAAAGATAACCAATCATACATAAAAGAATTCAAAGAAGATTCAACTATTGTTCATAGATAAACTTGATCATAAACCCACAATTCATCGATCTCAACAAACACACCGCAAAAGAAGATTACATCGAATAGATCTCCACAAGAGAGGGGGAGAACATTGTATTGAGATCCAAAAAGAGAGAAGAAGCCATCTAGCTAATAAATATGGACCCGAAGGTCTGAGGTAAACTACTCACACTTCATCGGAGAGGCTATGGTGTTGATGTAGAAGCCCTCCGTGATCGATGCCCCCTCCGGCGGAGCTCTGGAACAGGCCCCAAGATGGGATCTTGTGGATACAGAAAGTTATGGCGGTGGAATTAGGGTTTTGGCTCCGTATCTGATCTTTTGGGGGTACGTAGGTATATATAGAAGGAAGAAGTACGTCGGTGGAGCAACAGGGGCCCACGAGGGTGGAGGGCGCACCTGGGGGGGGGGGGGGGTAGGCGCGCCCCCTACCTCATGGCCTCCCTGTTGGTTGCTTGACGTAGGGTTCAAGTCTCTTGGATCATGTTCGGTGAGAAAATCACGTCCCCGAAGGTTTTCATTCCGTTTGATATTCCTTTTCTCCGAAACCCTAAAATAGGCAAAAAAAAAACAGCAATTCTGGGCTGGGCCTCCTGTTAATAGGTTAGTCCCAAAAATAATATAAAAGTGTATAATAAAGCCCAATAATGTCCAAAACAGTAGATAATATAGCATGGAGCAATAAAAAATTATAGATACATTGTAGACATATCAGTCAACACCCTTGTAGCTGTGGCTTGAGGATTTTGCTTTGAAGCATTGGCGACAGAGTCATGAGTGGCAGAGTCATCATTGGTGGAGTAAGATGCAGCTTTGCGGAACTGACCATCCAATGGACGAATGCCTTTCTCATCAGATGAGGAAATAGGTCGCTTGAAGACTTCAATTGGGGGCAAATAGCTGATGTGATTCTGCAAATCAGCCTTGTAATTGATTGAAGACTTACATCTGAGGAATCTCATAATCCAAGGAGCATAAGGCTTCAATTCAAAAGGCGATAATGCAACATTTGCTAGAGTCCTCATGAAGAAATCATGGTAGTTGATTGGAACTCCATGGATGATATTGAAAAGTGGATTCTTCATGATGCCAACGACCTCTTCTTCATTCGAGTCATGGCCTTTGATTGGACTCAACGTCTTGGTTAGAATGCGATAGACAGTCCATGACACATACAACAGTTCCTGCACGAGGAATTTGGTCCTTGGGGCTTGACCAGGCTTCAGCGGTTTCATCAGCACTTGCATGTAGTGATCTAAAAGCTCAGGTTCATGATATATCAGCTGCGCACCTTCAAGGAGAGGACTGACAGGCAGGGCATGAAGCAATTCATAGGCCGGTGCTTTGAAATGAGTGTTATCGGTCATCTAGTCCAACACCCAAGAATTCACATCTTCAGCATTTCCTGTGATGTGCAGCGTCGCGTAGAACCGAAGGATTAGTTCTTCATTCCAGTCTACGATGTTGGTGTAGAAGTTGAGCGGCCCAGCTTCATGAAGAACACTGAGGACTAGTGTGAAGCAAGGCAGTGATTCCATGTCCACATGAGGAATATGTGCATGATCAAATACTTTGTCCTTATTGAAAAGCAGTGGAGAATAGAAGTTTGGCTTGACTTGTGGTCCAGAAACGCTTCCTTCTCAGACGAGCAGAGTCATACAGATTGTAAGCTGTGAAGAATACATGCTCATGGAAGAAGTCATCATCCTTGAATTTTTGCTTCTTGGAGAAGGGATTCTTCGGCTTCGGCTGAGGAGTGTCAGTCAAAGTCATCACAGCCTCAGGAATCACATTCTCAGGAACCACAGGCTGAGGAATTTCAATTTCTACTTCAGTAGCAGCCTGGGTCTTCAATTCTTCATCAACATTGACATCAGCACTAGTGGTTGGAATTTCTTCATGGATGGAAGGAGTGGAGTGATGATCTTCAGAACCCATTTGAACTTCAGTGTGCACTGGGGACTGAGGGATTTGTTGCAGTGGTGTGAAAAGCGGAGAGTTGGGGTGCTAACTACCCCAATAATCATCATTCAACACTAGAGTGGAGCACCCAATGTCCACGTCTTCATCTTCTTCATTAAATTCTTCAACACCTGCCTCTTCAGCTGTGAACTGAGGCATAGGCGATGAGATGACTGGGGTTGAAGTGATATTATCCGCTTCAATTTCTTCGTCCAACTGCTCTGAAGAAGCAGCAGAAGGAACATATTCATCAGATCCGCTAGGGATCACATAATCCTCACCAAAGGGAATGAGTTCCTTTGATGGCATGCTTGAAACTGGAATAGCATCAATTGAATTCTCAAAAGAGCTTGTCAATTTCTTCATCTTCTTCGGTGCTGAAGAATCTGATGAAGCAGATGATTTTCTTTTCTTCACTGTTGCTCGCTCGCGGCCTTGGTTTTCTTCGCTTCTAATGCAGAAGGAAGAACTGGACTTGGCGTTGGTGCAGGAGGGCTAGAGGAAATTGGTTCAGTAACCTTAGGCGCAACTGATGCAGTTGCCCTGGCATTATCAGTTTGTTCAGGCGCAGCGACGGATGCTTCACCTGGCCTGGCTTGTTCCTTAGGCGCAACACTAGTGGTTTCCCTGGCATTGTCATCAGCGGCTGGAATGGAGTCGTCAGCCTTGGTGCTAGCAGTTTCATCAGCAACATGATTTTCATCAGTAGTGCTGGCATGTTCTTCAGTTGGCTGAGCAGAAGCTTCATCTTGACGAGATTCATGTTGCGTTGGGGCTGTAATATTGGTGGTGAAGCCTTCAGCCAACTTGACGAATCTGACTTTGGCTCCTAGCCAATCAGCACGATACGTGTCAAATTCATCACTGAGGTTTTTGATTTCAGATAGAACAGCCACAAGTTCATTAGTTGTCATCTTGACAATGTTTTTCTTTAGATAGCGCTCCTTCTTGTACTATGCTTTCTTCAACTTCCTGGCCTTCTCAAATTTACACTTTTCTTCACCAATGAAGGTGGTCAGCATGTGACTTTGGCCAGGAGTGAGGTTGAAGGCATAGGAGTGTTGGGATCCTTGTGCCAGAGGTCAATAAAATCGAGGATCAACTTTGGATCCAGCATCAATGGCACATTAGTGCCTTCGGCTCTAGCGGCCCTTTGTTGTCTGTCTCTAATGATTTCGGCGAGTTCCTCATCATCAGCTTCGTCATCGCTGGATGGTACTTGGAAGGCGACCTGCTTCTTATGAGGACTTGGTCTAGTGCCTCGTCCAGAAGTGGCCTTAGTATTCAGCAGAGTGGGGCCTGTTGAGGGTTGCAGAGGAGCTGAAGAACTTCCTGAGGCTCCTGAGGCAATTGATTTGCCTATGGTCCTTTGACACGAGGCAAGATGCGTAGGTGCTGACGACTTTGCCGGAGGAGCTGAGGACTTTGGAACTTGAGGAACTGGGGCAGCTTGAGGAATTTTTGGTGATGGCTTTGAAGAACTGGGCCGTGAGGGCATTGCTGAGGAGCTTGGTCGTGAGGGCATTGAAGAAGAAGCACTGGGCTTATGTGCGGTCTTCTTTGGCATAGCCTTCTTGGTCTTGCTAGCAGAGGCCTCGGCAGTGGCAGCAGCAGCAGAGTCTTTATTGAATTTCCTCACTGCTTCTTTAGCCATTTTGGCTAGCTTCACTTGTCATCTTGCCCATTCGTCAGGATAGTCCTCACCGCGCTTGAGGCTGGTGGGATCAGCTTCTTGGCCAGGTGCTAGTGGAGGTCTTGGGCAAGGAGGATAAAGAGCGAATTTCTTCATGTACTTAGGAGTAACATACTTGTACTCCCTCCATTCCCGTGCACATCTCCTCTCTATCCTTTGTATGCGCACCTTGCACTGATTTTTGTTCTCCTTGCCATATTTAGCCTCATCAGGAGTACAATAGTCTTCATAAATGTCCTCAAGTATCTCAAATGCCATGTTGACTTCCAGTCTCTTGCCTCCCTTCTAAGGTTTCTTGCCATCTGCCATTTTCTTCAGCTAAGGATTTTGAACTATTGAGTTCTTTGAAGAGGTATGCAGATTTCTTCGAGGAACGCTGCAAATGAGTTAAGTTGATGAGAACCTAGTGATTCAGCAGCGGACATGAGTACCTGTGAACAGAGTATAGGTGCGAAGAATTTGGAGAGGTCATATGCGTTCTCAGAAGTTTTTGCAAATAAGAACAAGTTTGAGGAATTTGACCAGATGTGTCTTGAGGAATTTCACTAAGCGTTCTTTGTCTTAGGTTCCAGAGTTGTATAGATTGAAAATCCACACAATTGAGGAATCTTGAGGAAAAACATGGCTTAGGGAAACAGATCAAGAACAGATGTTTGTGTGAGGTACTTAGAGTGTGTAGGTTGAAGAATAAACACCTTTTGAAGATTTAGGAGAAATCACTGGAATCAATAAGGGCGGTAAAAGTAGGTTTTAATTACCCTTGATGAAGAACATGACGAACTGAGAATAGTAGATTTGAAGCTCGTCGGTTCAGATCTTTCACGCCCTAACTTGGTTGAGGAAGACGGCTACGGCGGCGGAGTGAAGAAATCTGCGGCCGGTGCGAGTACGATGGTGATGAGGTCAAGGCTGCGAAGCTCTTCCTCACCGGCCACGATGGAAATAGCGGCGACGCTAGGTTTTGAGAGCTCGAGCGAGGGAGTGAGGTCGAGCGGAGTAAAAACAGACTAAGGAATGGAAGGGGTATTTATAGCCACGGTGAAAAACTGCTTGCCCGAGGAAAATGGACGAACGTGCCCCTGACCTTTCTCATCCTTGTGACATGTGTCACCCACGTACAGAGAGGTGGAGATCGTCAGAGATCGTGGGTGAATAGATAGGTATTATCGTGGGATGTGGAACAGTTTAGGCGGCAACAGCCGAAAATTCAGATTAGAATATTTTAAAGTTCCGTTCGCAGATTCTTCAGCTGACAAGGACACAGTGAAGATTTCGAACGGATTTCAAATAGAACGCACACGAAGAATTTGTGAACAGACTGGGTTGAGTATAACATAGAGGGGGAAGGGTCCGATCACATTCACTTAGCAAGAAAATGCAACTTGAAGAAATAGCTATAAGTGAATGTTGTAGTGGATACAAACTAATATATAATATATATTCAATGAAGAAAAACGACGGAGAGAGTGAAGACATTGCAAGGTTGAAAAAATCAACTGAGGAATTTCAAGACTGAAGAAAAACTCAAATTGAAGATTTTCAACTTTTGTTGGTGGCGTAACCCACCGTATAAGAATGCTGATTTCAGACGGCGCGTTCAATTGTCGTAGGGCTCTGAGAATCAAATTCTTCGTTAATTTCTTCACACTTAGTGGATTAGTCTTCATTGATTGAAGAGAAATGTTACTTCGTGTGTTGCACATCTAAGTCATCAATTTAGCATCAGTGTTAGGATGTGTGTCCTTTTCAAAGGACATTCGAAGATTCTAAGATATTTAGCTCACACCGCAACTTGCTAAATCTCTTCTCATCCAAGGGCTTTGTGAAGATATCGGCTAGATGTTCTTCAGTCTTCACATGCTCGATGGAGATATCGCCTTTCAACACATGATCATGAAGAAAATGATGACGAATCTGAATGTGCTTTGTCTTCGAGTGCTGAACTGGGTTATGAGAAATCTTGATAGCACTCTCATTGTCACAATAGAGTGGCACATTCTTCACATTGATGCCGTAGTCCTTGAGAGTTTGCTTCATCCATAGCAATTGAGCACAGCACGAACCAGCAACAGTGTACTCAGCTTCAGCAGTAGAAAGTGATACACAGTTCTATTTCTTTGAAGACCAACAGACCAAGGATCGTCCAAGGAAATGTCATGTGCCTGATATTGACTTGCAGTCCACATGATCACCAAAATAGTCAGAATCTGAATATCCAATGAGATCAAAAGACGACCCCTTGGGGTACCATAATCCAAGTGTTGGAGTGTGAGGTAGATATCGAAGAATATGCTTCACAGCCTTATGGTGTGATTCCTTCAGTGTCGCTTGAAAACGGGCACACATGCAAACACTAAGCATAGTATCTGGCCTAGATGCATATAAGTACAATAAAGAGCCAATCATGGAGCGGTATACCTTTTGATCGAAGTCAATGCCATTTTCATCAGTGGATAGATGGCCATTTGTGGGCATAGGTATTTTGACGCCTTTGCAATCTTGCATGCCGAATTTCCTCAATACATCCTTGAGGTATTTCTCCTGAGATATGAAGATGCCGTTTTGTTGTTGACGAATCTGAAGACCTAAGAAGAATTTCAATTCTCCCATCATAGACATTTGATATTCTTCACTCATCATATAGGCAAATTCATCACTGTAACGTTGGTCAGTACAACGAAAGATGATATCATCAACATATATTTGGCACACAAATAATTCATCGTCATAAGCTTTGGTGAAGAGAGTTGGGTCAAGTGAACCGGGTTTGAAGCCTTTCTTCATGAGAAATTCCTTCAAGGTATCATACCATGCCCGAGGGCCCTGCTTGAGGCCATAGAGGGCCTTATTGAGTCTGAAGAATTTGTCAGGATGTTTTGGATCCTCAAAACCTGGGGGTTGAGCAACATATACTTCTTCCTCAAGCTTACCATTGAGGAATGCACTTTTCACATCCATTTGATATAAGATGATATTATGATGGTTAGCATAAGCAAGTAATATGCAAATAGCTTCAAGTCTAGCAACAGGTGCAAAAGTTTCATCGAAATCTATTCCTTCAACCTGTGTGTAGCCTTGAGCTACAAGCCGTGCCTTATTCCTCACCACAAGGCCATTTTCATATTGCTTGTTACAGTAGATCCATTTGGTGCCAATGATATTTTGCTTGCGAGGGTCTGGTCGCTTGACAAGTTTCTAGACATTGTTGAGATCGAACTGATGTAATTCTTCTTGCATAGCTTGAATCCACTCAGGCTCCAGAAATGCTTCATCTACCTTAGTGGGCTCTGTGATAGAGACGAAAGCAAAGTGCCCACAAAAGTTAGACAAATGTGAAGCTTTTGAGTGTATGAGAGGACCTGGTGCTTTGATGTCATTGATGATTCTCTCAATCTGCACTTCATTAGCAACGCGAGGATGAGCTGGTTGACGATGAGGAATTTGCTCAGCATTTTCTTCAGAGCCATTTTCTTTAGGTGCACCAGCATGATGTTCTTCACGTTCTGGAATGACTTCTTCAGCAGATTCTTCGGTAGGAATGACATCCTCAGTAGCCTTGAACTTAATGGATTCCTCAGGTGGTATTTCATCTAGCACAGGAGGTAGGTGCTCTCTTTGCGAGCCATTAGTTTCATCGAACCACACATCTATAGTTTCAACAACCTTGTGGTGATAGGTGTTGAAGACTCTGTAGGTGTGCGAGTCCTTACCATAACCAAGCATAAAACCTTCATGTGCTTTCGGTGCAAATTTAGAATTGTGATGAGGATCTCTAATCCAACATTTAGCACCGAAGACTTTGAAATAACTCACATTGGGTTTCTTGTCTGTGAGGAGTTCATATGAGGTCTTTCTGAAGAATTTGTGAATATATACCTTGTTGATGATGTGGCACGCAGTATCAATTGCCTCAGGCCAGAAGCGAGAAGGCGTCTTGTACTCATCAAGCATAGTGCAAGCCATCTCAACAAGAGTCCTGTTCTTGCGCTCCACGACGCCATTCTGCTGAGGAGTATAAGGAGTAGATAACTCGTGAGTAATACCAAGTTCATCAAGATAGTCATCAAGACCAGTATTCTTGAACTCAGTTCCATTGCCACTTCTGATGTGCTTGATCTTCACACCAAAGTTGGTCGAAGCCCTCGAGGAAAATCATTTGAAGACTTCTTGCACTTCAGTTTTGTAAGTGATGATATGCACCCATGTATAATGAGAATAGTCATCAATAATGACAAAGCCATATAAAGATGCAGCATTAGTAAATGTGGCATAATGAGTAGGGCCAAAGAGATCCATGTGAAGCAATTCAAATGGATGAGTGGTAGTCATGATGGTCTTTGAGGGATGCTTGGCCTTGGTCATCTTTCCAGCTTCACAAGCTCCACACAAATGGTCCTTGAGGAATTTGACACCCTCGATGCCAATGACATGCTTCTTCTTCGCGAGTGTGTGCAAGTTCCTCATGCCAGCATGACCAAGTCATCAATGCCATAGCCAGCCTTCTGAAGCTTTTCCAAGTAGACATGTGGCTGGTTGTGGTCCTGTAGAGAAATCAACAATATACAAATCTCCTCTCCTAAAGCCTTCGAAGACTTTGGAATTGTCAGCTTCCATGATCACAACACAATGATACTTGCTAAAGACAACAACCGTATCAAGATCACAAAGCATTGAGACCGACATGAGGTTGAATCCTAAGGACTCAACAAGCATGACTTTGTCCATGTGTCGATCCTTTGAGATTGCAACCTTACCTAGACCCAATACCTTGGTTTTGCCTTTGTCAGCGTAGGTGATATGCTTCAGATGCGATGGAGATAAAGCAGTGTCCATCAATAAGCTCCTGTCACCACTCATGTGATTTGTACATCCACTGTCGAGGACCCACTAAGTGGCTTTGGGTTGATCATCCTGCAGATGAATTAGTGCAGCTTACAAACTCATATACTTCATCAGTGAAGAATATGATATCAAATTCATCAGATCAATTTCATCAAGCGATAGAATAGGTAAAGTAGTATGAGGACGCGAGAAATGAAAATTCATTTCTTCATGATTAGCTTGCGTCCTTTCAAGTATATTCAGGTCTCCAGCAAATTCTTCAGATGTTTAGGTTCGTCTAGAGACCTGACCCTGCATAAGAGATTAGTTCTTTTTCTTCACCACCCACATCTGAAGGGGTGGTAAAGAGTTCATCATCCTGCGAGCTCCATAAGAGAAAGGTGGCATAGATGCCAATCCACTTCGTTTCACATAATAGGGGTTAGGGTAAGCATATGAGTAAGTAGAGAAATTCTTCGAGGATTTATGAACATAATGATTTGAGGAATAATGCACATATCCATAACCCTTAGCCTTTCCCTGCGAAACAGAGGTGTTAGCACGATGATGTTCATATGAGGACTTTGATCCTTTTGAAGAATTTGATCCATGTGAGGAATTTGGTCCGTATGAGGACTTGGATCCATATGAAGACTTTGGTCCATATGAAGAATTTGATCCGGGTTCCTATTCTTCACAGGTGGTGTCATGATGGCATTCACCTGAAGACTTTAAAGGCACCTTTTGGGAACCCAGATTTTGACCGTTCTTGCAGTTAGTGCCAACATATCTAGCAAATACTTCACCATTCTGATTTTTGAACAACTTATAGTTGGAGTCAAATGACTCATCAGAAGAATATGAAGATTCACATGTAAAGCCAGATAAAGTAGATGGATCCACTGAAGGTCCCTTTGCAGCAACCCATGAGGTTTGGGATACTGCTCAGGCTTCTAGTAGGTCCCATCAGCATTGAGTTTCCTCTCAAAGGCAATACCCTCTTTTCTAGGGTTCTTGTTGAGGATCTGCTTCTTAAGCACATCAGAAAGAGCCTGATACCCTTTGAGGCTTTTGTACATGCCTGTCACATACAATTCCTTCAGCCCTACATGGTTAGTGATACTAGTAGCATCCTCAGATGAGGAATTAGTGATAGCATGGACAGGTGAAGAATTTGCAGCAATAGAAGCATTTGAACTTTCAGGTGAAGAATTAGCAGATTCACGTTCAATGCACTTCAAACATGGAGGAATAAATTCTTCCTGAGTAGCGCTGATCTGTTGAGCAAGTAATGGATCATGCTCCTTCTGAAGATCATCATAACTCACTCTTAACTTCTCAAGATCTTGCTTTCTTTGAAGAAATTCATAAGAAAGCTTCTCATGATCAGATAAGAGAGTGTTATGATGACTCTGAATGTTATCAAACTTAGTCTGAAGTCTCTGAAGATTTTCAGTCAAAGTTTTAGTGCGATCCATTTCTTCACCCAACATATCATCGCTTTTGTCTACCATATTTTGAACCTTTTCAAGAGCTTTTTGTTGTTTCACAGCAATCTTAGCAAGTTTAGAATAGCTAGGCTTGAGGTTTTCATCAGATTCATCCTCACTTGATTCAGAGGAGGGATATTTGAGTACCTTTGCACCTTTTGCCATGAAGCAATAGGCGGGAGCATAGTCATCATTGTCGTCGTTAGTGGTGTTGGGGAGGTCCTTTTCCTTAGAGTTGAAGATGGACTTGCTAACGAACGCAGTAGCGAGGGCTAGGCTCGCCACACCAGAGTCTGACTCCTCAGATGCCTCCTCTTCCTCATTTTCTTCAGATTCAGCCTCAGAGTCCATTTCCTTGCCAATGAATGCACAAGCCTTCTTGGAGCTGCTCTTCTTGTGAGATGAAGACCTTGAAGGTTTTGATGAAGAGGACTTTGAAGATTTCTTCTTCTTCTTTGAATCATCAGAACTGTAGTCCTTGTACTTCTTCTTCTTTGATTCCGTTTCCAACTTAGGACAATCTTGAATGTAGTGACCGGGTTTCTTGCATTTGTGGCAAAGTCTCTTCTTGTAATCACGGGATGAGGAATCTGATGTTAAGTCATCACTTCTTGAGGATTTTCCAAAACGATCACGTCTTGAGAACTTCTGGAATTTCCTCACGAGCATTGCTAGCTCCTGGCTCAGTTCTTCAGGATCACCAAGGCTGCTATCAGAATCTTCACCTTCAGATTCAGACACTGCCTTGGCCTTTAGAGCTCATGATCTACCATAGCTTAGTCCATAGAGATCTCTCTTCTCAACAAGCTGGAACTCATGAGTGTTTACCCTCTCGAGGATATCAGCGCGATCAAGTGACTTGTAGTCTGCACGTTCTTGTATCATCAGTGCAAGGGTGTCAAATGAGAAATCAATCGATCAAAGCAATTTCTTCACCACCTCGTGGTCGGTGATGTCAGAGGCACCAAGTGCTTGAAGCTCATTTGAAATGTCAGTGAGGCGATCAAAGGTTTGCTGAACATTTTCATTGTCAAGTCTTTTGAAGCGGTTGAAGAGATTGCGAAGAACGTCAACTCGAGAGTCATGCTGTGTTGAGACTCCTTCGTTGACCTTGGACAGCCTGCCCCAGATAAGCTTTGCTGTCTCTAAAGCACTCACTCTACCATACTGCCCTTTGCTCAGATGGCCACATATGATGTTCTTCGCTTGAGAGTCGAGTTGCTTGAATCTCTTCACATCTGTAGTGTTGATGGTAGGAGTGACAGAGGGAACGCCATTTTCCACAACGTACCAGAGATTATTGTCAATTGCCTCAAGATGCATGTGCATCTTATTCTTCTAGTAGGGGTAGTCCGTCCCATCGACGGTAGGACACCCAGCAGAGACCTTGATCATACATGCGGTCGACATAACTAAAACTCTAGGCGGTTAAACCAAAATCACACAGAACAAGGGAGTACCTTGCTCTGATACCAATTGAAAGTGCGTTAAGTCGACTAGAGGGGGTGAATAGGCGATTTTTATGAATTCTTCACTGAGGAATTTCAGGGTGAGGAAATTCCTAAGCAAAGAATTACTTGTAGCAGAATAAGTACTCAGATGCAGACATGACATAACATAAGCATGGACTTCATGATGAATTGGAAACAAACACAGAGTACAGAAATCGTAAGCACAGGATAAAACAGAATGAAGACAAACAGACTGAAGAAATTGAACTAAGGAAATTGAGAATGTCTTCAGTCAAAGTCTTCAAATAGATATGAACAGGTGCACAACACAGTAATGAAGAAATGAAAGGGTTGAGGAAATAGAACCAGTTAGCTCGGTGAAGACAAAGATTTGGTAGACCAGTTCCAACTGCTGTGATAGTTGTACATCTGGTTAGAACGGCTAGGTATTTAAACTTGAGGACAAACAGTCCCGGACACACAATCCTCACTGTATTCTCCTTGAACTAAGGTCACACAGACCTCGTCCAATCACTCGTGGTAAGTCTTCAGGTGACTTCCAAACCTTCACAAACTCGGTCACCCGGCGATCCACAATTTCCTCGTGGATGCTCTAGACCATGACGCTTAACCGTCTGGAGGATGCACAGTCCTCAAAGGTAACAAGCGTCAGTTCCACACAGGAACAATCTCTTCAGTGATGCTCAATCACTTGGGTTCTTAGGTGTTCGGTTTGGGGTTTTGGGTTTTTCCTCACTTGATGATTTTTTCTCAAAGTTCTCGGAGGATGGGATGCTCTCAATGACAAGTGTCAGTTTCTCGCGGAGCAGCCAACCAGCTAGTGGTTGTAGGGGCGGCTATTTATAGCCTAGGGAGCAGCCCGACATGATAAGACATAAATGCCCTTTAATGATATGACCATTAGGTGGATAAGATATTTTGGGACAGCTGGCGCATAGCACAACAACAGCGGAAATTTGAGGTTCAAATTCCTCAGGGCTATCATGTTCCTCACTTGCAGACAATCCGCACTGGCGAATTCCTAACTCCTCAGTCAGAACAAATTCCTCAGAGAGCAGAAGAACTGTCTCTGTCACTGAAGAAATTGACTGAACTACATGAGATTTCCAATGGCTTCACTCGAAGGGATTGGCAGGTGTAGGATTTTGAGTTGAGCATCACCTGGAAACTTTTCATTAGTTTTACCTCGACCCCCTTTAACAGTACGGTGTTTCCTATGACTCAAGAAAGGGAAAATGAAACTGCGAAAACAAAAGTCTTCACGCTTCATGTTCCTCACATGAATATCAAGTCTCCACGGTCACACCAATTTCTTCACTTTCAAAGTCTTCAGAAATCCAAAGTCTTCAGTTAAAGACATTCATTTTTAGGGGTCAACTTTCTCTGTAAATATCAAACTCCTCATAGACTTATAGACCTGTGTACACTCACAAATGCATCAGTCTCTTAACATATAAGTCTTCAATACACCAAAATCACTAAGGGGCACTAGATGCACTTACAGAGTTATATACAATAAAGAGTAGTTTTGAGTTGAGGGCTTTGTTATCTTGCTATGATCTTGAGGGAATTAAATAAAAGAAAGAATAAAGAGAAATAAAAAGATCATATATTGACCTTATGGGAAGTAGTGACTTCACATATAAAGAGTATGATGAATAAAAGTTGTTGAGAGTTGACAAACATAGTTTTGGTCATTGTTGCAATTAATAGGAAGTAATAAAGAAAGATAGGCTTCACATATAAATTGTTGGAAATATGCCCTAGAGGCAATAATAAAATGATTATTATATTTCCTTGTTCATGATAATTGTCTATTATTCATGCTATAATTGTATTATCCGGAAATCATAATACATGTGTGAATACATAGACCACAATGTGTCCCTAGTGAGCCTCTAGTTGACTAGCTCGTTGATCAACAGATATTCATGGTTTCCTGGCTATGGACATGGGGATGTCATTGATAACGGGATCACATCATTAGGAGAATGATGTGATGGACAAGACCCAATCCTAAACATAGCACAAGATCGTATAGTTCGTTTGCTAGAGTTTTTCCAATGTCAAGTATCTTTTCCTTAGACCATGAGATCGTGTAACTCCCGGATACCGTAGGAGTGCTTTGGGTGTACCAAACGTCACAACGTAACTGGGTGACTATAAAGGTATACTACGGGTATCTCCGAAAGTGTCTGTTGGGTTGACACGGATCAAGACTGGGATTTGTCACTCCGTATGACGGAGAGGTATCTCTGGGCCCACTCGGTAATGCATCATCATAATGAGCTCAAAGTGACCAAGTTTCTGGTCACGGGATCATGCATTACGATACGAGTAAAGTGACTTGCCGGTAACGAGATTGAACGAGGTATTGGGATACCGACGATCGAATCTCGGGCAAGTAACGTACCGATTGACAAAGGGAATTGTATACGGGGTTGTGTGAATCCTCGACATCGTGGTTCATCCGATGAGATCATCGAGGAGCATGTGGGAGCCAACATGGGTATCCAGATCCCGCTATTGGTTATTGACCGGAGAGCCATCTCAGTTATGTCTACATGTCTCCCGAACCCGTAGGGTCTACACACTTAAGGTTCGGTGACGCTAGGGTTGTAGAGATATGTATATGCAGTAACCCGAAAGTTGTTCGGAGTCCTGGATGAGATCCCGGACATCACAAGGAGTTCCGGAATGGTCCGGAGGTAAAGAATTATATATAGGAAGTGCTATTTCGGCCATCGGGACAAGTTTCGGGGTCACCGGTATTGTACCGGGACCACCGGAAGGGTCCCGAGGGTCCACCGGGTGGGGCCACCTATCCCGGAGGGCCCCATGGGCTGAAGTGGGAGGGGAACCAGCCCCTAGTGGGCTGGTGCGCCCCCCTTGGGCCTTCCCCCTGCGCCTAGGGTTGGGAACCCTAGGGTGGGGGGCGCCCCACTTGCCTTGGGGGGCACTCCACCCCCCCTAGGCCGCCGCCCCCTTGGGAGATTGGATCTCCAGGGCCGGCGCCCCCCCCCCTGGGGACCCTATATATAGAGGGGGAAGGGAGGGCAACCGACCCATGCCTTTGGTGCCTCCCTCTCCCTCTCCAACACCTCTTCCTCCTCCATAGAGCTTGGCGAAGCCCTGCCGGAGTACTGCTGCATCCACCACCACGCCGTCGTGTTGCTGGATCTTCATCAAACCTATCCTTCCCCCTTGTTGGATCAAGAAGGAGGAGACGTCACGCTGACCGTACGTGTGTTGAACGCGGAGGTGCCGTCCGTTCGGCGCTAGGATCTCCGGTGATTTGGATCACGTCGAGTACGACTCCCTCATCCCCGTTCTTTGAACGCTTCCGCTCGTGATCTACAAAGGTATGTAGATGCATCCGATCACTCGTTGCTAGATGAACTCCTAGATGGATCTTGGTGAAACCGTAGGAAATTTTTTTGTTTTCTGCAACGTTCACCAACATAAATATACTATCTTGGACATCTTTTGTAATTGTGGGCACTCATTAAAATATGACATGCTAAAAAGTTGATGTTGGACAAGGAAGACAACATAATGAGTTATGTTTTCTTATATCCGAATAGAAGTTATATTGTCATGGATCCTCCAACATGTTGAGCTTGCCTTTCCTTCTCTTGCTAGCCAAATTCTTTTCACCAAGTAGAGATACTACTTGTGCTTCCAAACATCCCTTAAACCAGTTTTGCCATGAGAGTCCACCATACCTACCTATGGATTGAGCAAGATCCTTCAAGTAAGTTGTCATCAGTGCAAGCAGTAAAAAATTGCTCTCTAAATATGTATTATCTATTAGTGTGAGGAAAATAAGCTTTATACGAACTTGTGATATGGAAGAAATAAAAGCGACGGACTGCATAATAAAGTTCTTTATCACAAGCGGCAATATAAAGTGACATTCTTTTGCATTAAGATTTTGTGCATCCAACCATAAAAGCGCATGACAACTTCTGCTTCCCTCTGCGAAGGGCCTATCTTTTACTTTTATCTTCTACCCTTATGCAAGAGTCATGGTGATCTTCACCTTTCCTTTTTACACATTTTCCTTTGGCAAGCACTATGTGTTGGAGAAATCCGGATATGTATATCCACTCGAATGTAGGTCATCATAAAGTACTATTATTGACATTACCCTTGAGGTAAAAGGTTGGGAGGCGAAACTATAATCCCCTATCTTTCTATGTGTCCGATTGAAGCTTTGAACCCATAAATATCGCGTGAGTGTTAGCAATTATGAAGGACTAAATGATAGTTGAGTATGTTGACTTGCTGAAAACTCTTATATTAACTCTTTCTGATGTTATGATAAATTGCAATTGTCTCAATGACTGAGACCATAGTTTGTTAGTTTTCAATGAAGTTTCCGATTCATACTTTACCTTGTGAACGAATTGTTACTTTAGCATAACAAATTATATGACAACATATGTTGCTGTTCTAAAGATGATCATGATGCCCTCATGTTCGTATTTTACTTTATCGACACCTCTATCTCTAAACATGTGGACATATTTTTTGATTTCGGCTTTCGCTTGAGGACAAGCGAGGTCTAAGCTTGGGGGAGTTGATACATCCATTTTGCATCATGCTTTTATATCAATATTTATTGCATTATGGGCTGTTATTACACATTATATCACAATCCTTATGCCTTTTCTCTCTTATTTTATAAGGTTTACATGAAGTGGGAGAATGCCGGCAGCTGGAATTCTGGACTAGAATAGGAGCAAATATTAGAGACCTATTCTGCACAATTCCAAAAGTCCTGAAACTTCACGGAGCATATTTTTGGAATATATAAAAAATATTGCGCGAAGAAAGCACCAGAGGGGGGCCACATTCCATCCACAAGGGTGGAGGGCGCACCCTACCCCCGGGGGCTCCCTCCGGTCTTGTGGGCACCTGGTAGGCCCCGATGCCCATCCTTTGCTATATGGTGTGTTTTGACCTGGAAAACATCAGAAGGAAGCTTTCGGGACAAAGCGCCACCATCTCGAGGCGGAACTTGGGCAGAACCAATCTAGGGCTCCGGGGGAGCTGTTCTGTCGGGGGAATCTTCCCTCTGGGAGGGGGGAATCGAAGCCATCGTCGTCACCAACAATCCTCTCATCGAGAGGGGGTCTATCTCCATCAACATCTTCACCAGCACCATCTCCTCTCAAACCCTAGTTCATCTCTTGTATCCGATCTTTGTCTCAAAACCTCAGATTGGTACCCGTGGGTTGCTAGTAGTGTTGATTACTCCTTGTAGTTGATGCTAGTTGGTTTATTCGGTGGAAAATCATATGTTCAGATCCTTAATGATAATTAATACTCCTCTGACTATGAACATGAATATGCTTTGTGAGTAGTTACGTTTGTTTATGAGGACATGGGAGAAGTCTTGTTATAAGTAATCATGTGAATTTGGTATTCGTTCGATATTTTGATGAGATGTATGTTGTCTCTCCTCTAGTATTGTTATGTGAACCTCGACTACATGACACTTCACCATTATTTGGGCCTAGGGGAAGGCATTGGGAAGTAATAAGTAGATGATGGGTTGGTAGAGTGACAGAAGCTAAAACCCTAGTTTATGCATTGCTTCGTAAGGGGCTGGTTGGATCCATATGTTTCATGCTATGGTTAGATTTATCTTAATTCTTCTTTCATAGTTACGGATGCTTGCAAGAGGCATTAATCATAAGTGGGAGGCTTGTCCAAGGAAGGGCAGCACCCAAGCACCGGTCCACCCACATATCAAATTATCAAAGTAACGAACACGAATCATATGAGCTTGATGAAAACTAACTTGACAACAATTCCCATGTGTACTCGGGAGCGCTTTACTTTATATAAGAGTTCGGTCAGGCTTCTCCTTTGCTACGAAAAGGATTGGGCCACCTTGCTGCACCTTAGTTACTTTTGTTGCTTGTTACCCGTTACGAATTATCTTATCACACAACTTTCTGTCATCGATAATTTCAGTACTTGCCGAGAATACCTTGCTGAAAACCGCTTGGCATTTCCTTCTGCTCCTTGTTGGGTTCGACACTCTTACTTATCGAAAGGACTACGATAGATCCCCTATACTTTTGGGTCATCAGTAATCCTGGTAAAATAAGAGAGAAAAGGCATAAGTATTGTGCTATAATCTGTAATAACAACCCATAATGCAATAAATATCAATATAAAAGCATGATGCAAAATGGACGTATCAGGCCTTTGGGTTGATCTGGGATTGCACCACCGTTGGTGCTACGGCTAGTTCTGTGTGGTCAGCAAGTGGCGTATGCTGCTCCTATAACACCCTGATAATCATGCTACAGTAATCTCCCCTCTAGTATTGCCAAGTCATCATGTTTTCAAGCTTAAGTACCACTTGCTCAAAATTGAACTCAAATTCAAATTAAAATTGAAAGTCAAATTTATATTTCTTCAAACTGTCCAACAAAAATGTTCATTAGGCTGCAAATATTCATTAGATAATTGTCATGCATTAACAAACATTTTTATAAGGTTTAAAATGGCCCTGGATATGAAGACGGTACCCAAAATAGCCCCATTTAAGTAATTACCTTTCTAAACAAAATAAAAAAATTCAAATAAACCCCCAAAACTTTTGTGGCAGTGCCTAAAGTTGCAACACTAATTTTGGACCAAGTTCCGTATTTTAAAAAAATCCATTGCTATAAAAATAAAGAAATGAATGCACAACAAGAAATAAAAAAAAGAAGGGGAAGGACCTAAACTACTGGGCATATTGGCCCATCTGACAAATGGGAGACCTAGCCCACCTCTCCCCCCACTCATCTCCCTCCTTTGTAGAGGAGGCAGGGCGTGGCGGCCATTCGTGGCACCATGGCCGCGGTGGCAGCCATCCGCCACCCTCCGACGCCCTATAAGACCCCGAGCACCCACTCCCTCCCCGGAACCCTAGCGCCACCCTATCCCCCTTCCTCCTCGCGTCGTGTCTCTCCCTCCCGCACAAGGCCGAGCCAAGGTTTCCATTGTCGTCATAGCCCACCGCGGCCACCGTACAGCTCAACACCTGAGAAGATATCCAGGAGCTCCGCCATCGCCGTCTCCTTCACCCTCGCCGAAGGGCTCGAGCTAGGACGCCCCGTACACTTGGCATCGTCGTCGTCTTCTCCCACGGACGCTACATTTTGTCATTGAGTTTGTCACATTCGGACACCCCTGCGATCCCTAACCTCGTTCATGAGCTCTGCGGTGAGCTCCTGTGTCGATTCCCCCTCTTTCTTCCTTCGATATGCGCCGTATGCCGCCGGTGTCCACCATGGTCGGACTTCCGCTTCCACTTACACGTACGTGTTGCTCCTACCGCTTGCTCCTGCCTATGGTCACGCCCGCTTGTGCTGCCGCCTACACCCCGCCAGTCATGCGAGTGGCCGCGCCCCCGCGCGCGAGTGGCCGCTCCCATGTTCGCCCCGCTGCCCGCTTACTGCCACTGCTTACTATTGCTATCACTGCCTCCTGCTGCACTGTTGCTGCACCCCGCCCCTGCCCCCCACGCGCGTTGTTGGTCGCACCCCGCTAGCCCCTGCCAGCGCTCCCTCGCCCTCTACTGCCATCGTTGTTGCCCTCTGCTGCTACTGCCAACGCCGCTGCAGCTTGCCCCGCTAGCCTCTGGCCACTGTCGCCCCCTCCGACCGCTTACAGCTAGCGCCGCCGCCTAGCGTCTGCACGACGGGGGCTGGTTTTGTTCATTGGGGATTAGTCGCTGACCATTGCCCCCCTTCTTTTCAGATGTTTTTACTACTTCAGTTAAGTTTTGTTTAGCATATGAGTCTATTACATGTGGGCCCTTGGACCCTGTTGACTAGTGAACTATGACTGGTCAACTGCTGCTGACTAGACCCCTGGGTCTCGGCTGTCATACACCTAGTCTAGCTAACTAGTGGGTACAAGGGGAATTCTGCCATGTTTAACTTTTAAATTAAACTAGTAAATATGCACGTGCGTTGCATCGGGATAATAAAATTACATGCATCTAGCTCAATATAAGAAGGGCTCAAGATGTGTTCAAAAAAGGGGGGAGCTCAAGACCCCACAGGTCCAAGTTCTCTAGTTCAACATGCCACCCCAGTCGTGTCGGCGCTTGGCTGCTTTACTGTGAGTTATATTACACGTGAGCTTGCATTTACATATTGTAAAGTTAGAATTGTTTTGATAAGTTTCAAGTTAGAATGATGATTAAGTGAAATTGAAATAATTGTTAGTCTTGCGATTAAAGGACCTGATTGCTGGAGCAAGGAATCACAACTCAATCAAATAAGCCATCCCAGATACAAAAGTTGCATTAAATATATATATATATATATATATATATATATATATATATATATTATATATATATATATTATATATATATATATATATATACTAGCAAAAATGCCCGTGCGTTGCAACGGAAGAAAATAATTTTCTTAACATAAACTAATATAATAATTATTATTTAATTTTTGATCGACGTGAATTATTCCCAAAATCAAAAAGATTTGTGTTTTCAACCATACTGTCTTTGCAAAAACAATTAATGCGTTCATGGATTTCCTAGTTCTGGAAGGAAAGGGGTTGAAGGAGTAGTGGAGTAATGTCAACTATTGATATTCTATTCATGGTGTGAGAGGGCTTTGAAACTGTAATAACTTGAGGCTCACTGATCTAAACTCTTATGAACCAGTCTAACAAAGTGACACGAAATATTACATAGGAGCAACATTTCAATGACTACGTCGATGTGATGATAGAATTTGCAACCTCTAGTTCACGTCCGTGAATGGCATGGATCGCGGTGCACGGGAACAAGAATAACGGTCGGACCTGGGACATAGTCTAGGAGGTTGACGACATCTAGATGAGTATATTGGTGTGAGTAATTAAAAATTCATAAATTGAATGCGACGTAGGCTTGAGACGATTGACATGGAATGAAAGGCAAAATTAATTATTCACGAAGCGCGAGTCAAGCTCTTGTTTATCTGAATGGAATTTTATTGTTGTTGTGCTCGTATGTGTTCGGCTAAAAGAGGTCTAATTGTTGAAGGCCTGAAAAAAGCACGGTCGAATATCGGGTATGTGCGTGCACGTCCATCATCGCGCATGTGAATATACTTGCAGCCCAAAGTTCCATCCTTCCTTTTAGTTCGCCTCATCCTTTCCTTTTTAATAGGAATTAGACATCCCACAATTCCGTTCCAGGAATTTATTCTTCCATTTTAGTTCGCCCAAACCTTCATTATAGCCCAAAGACAGCCACAATTCCGTTTGACCATGAAGATCCTTCCTTCCTTCCTTTATACCCCCTCATCACAGGGGAGCCCATAATCTTCCCTTTTAATAGCCTCATCCTTTCTTTTTTAATACCCCAAAGACAGCCCGCAATTTTGTTAAATATGGAGATACATCCTTCCTTCATACCGACAATTCACACTGTTGTCTATAAGGCTTCTTGTTGATATTACGTGAAGCATGCATGTCCTACACAAACTGGTATAAGTATATCTAAATGAGCGAGGTGGTATTATTGAACATCAAATAACGATAGCTCAGCTGGTCGTAGTCGCTACCAATTCGATAGGGCTCGAAGTCACGAGTTCAATCTCCAACTTTACCATTTTTTTCCAGCGTGGCTCACGGTCCAAAATAAAAGGCCCATCCATGGCCCATAAGAGAGGCCAGGCGTGGAGAGATTTGAGGGCCCAACAGATTGTTTGATCGACACGGATGTAAATTTTGATCGAGACTGACTTCACGTATATAAACTGGTATGACGGATTTTTAGTACCACCACGCGCATATGTTTTAAATTCAAACTGAAAGCGTAAATTCACGGGAAGAAGCATATTATGACGGTGAACCCATGGAGTCAATGCGTGCTTTATTATTAGGGAAAGATATATATATATATATATATATATATATATATATATATATATATATATATATATATATATATATATATATATATATATATATATATATAGTAGCAATAGCAAAAGAGCCCGTGCGTTGCAACGGGAGAAAAAACAACACACGCTCTTAACTCAATATCCATCACGCAAAACCACAATAGGTACACATCCTTTATTTTAGCGGAGCATCACATTTGTATTGCCGCTTATCCTTCTCACCCTTGTCGGCGGTAGCCTCAATGTTCACACAAATTAAAGTGTGTCTGAATGTGGTTAATCCTAAGGCATCTCTCTCTCCCACTCTCCCCATCTCTCTCTCGCTCTCGCAACGAGAAATCTGTTGTTTTTCCTTTGCGAGGTTCTTCAGAGGTGTGCATGCATGGTTATCGATGTTTTTGTTCGTCTTTATATGGTTTTAGTTGGTGTTTATTTGTAATCCGGATCGCCACGGTACGAAAGAAAAATGGATCATGCTCTCTCGCGATGAGAAATCTGTTGTTTTTCCCTTGCGAGATTTTTCAGAGGTGTGCGTGCGTGGTTATCGATGTTTTCTTTCGTCTCTATATGGTTTTAGTGCGTGTTTATTTGAAATCCGGACCGCCGCCAGTGCGTTGAAAAACGGACCATGTGCTACATATTATAAGTTTGCTTCCAAAATAATATTTAGAAAATATTTAACAGGTAAAAATAACATCATATTCAAATTGTACACAATTCTAATCAAATTTCATATATAAAATATTAAAATCGGAGTAAAGGTTTAAAAGATATGATAATTTAAAAAATCATTTATTTCACTTAAATATGATTCGCAGGTGAATTACCTAAAAAGTCAAGGGGTTTCCGACAAAATGCAAAATAATGGTTCAGATATGAGTTGAGTGTGCATTGTGGGTTAATTCATAGAAAGCATAGGTTTTTTTTGTTATTGCAAAGTTGTGTGACCAACCGCCAGAAGCACTCCTTAGCTTATTATTAGGTATAGTAAATATGACCGTGCTTCTTAACAGGTGAAAAATTATTGTTCATGCATGGCCGCATCCTCCTACTAAATGGACATGTTGTCCAAGACTAAAAAATCAGGCTAAGGAAATGTGGTGGAGATAAAAAAAGGCTTTGAAATTATATGCCAAAAATGACATAAGGAGTTAGAAAAGGCAATTGAGACTTGAAGCGCTCCGATGGTATCATGGCCTAATTTCATAAAAGCATCTACGGTATTCTTTTTTGGTCCTATAAAAACAGCCTTCTTACACTGCAAGGATCAAAGTTGTTGTCTTCAAGTTTGATGTCCCTCTAGCCTTATAGTACGTCTTCAACAAATGAACAAATTTAAAATAACTGGTCTCACTTATGAGCAAGCTTTGTACCTGGTGATGTTTATTAATGGATCGATTAGAAGCAAGCCGATCCAAGACAGTTGAACAACAAAATATGATGAATCAAAAAAATAAAACCACTGTTTGTAAGTTAATTAAATGAAAAAAAATAAGAACAAACCAATACGAAAGAATAAACCTTTTTTTTGACACCATCTCACGTAAACCTACTTATCAAGAGCTACCCAACATGTGCTAACCTTGATGCGAGCTCATATGCTTGATTGATTATTTAAATGACAACCAGATTTTTTTTCTATTTTCATGCATGTGTTCGTTTTTAGACCCATAATCATTTAATTAGGAGTCAATTACCCATAATCCAGCTTAATTAGCGGTGTAGGCCCAATGGCCCATGCAAGGGAGCTCGAAAAAAAAGATAAACTACAGCCCAACACCGATGAAAGAAACAATTCCTGGATAAATAGGACGAGCTAACAATGAAAAATATGCACATGATTTTAGCCGAGTTGGTTAGTGCAACAAGCCCCCACGTTGGTGGCCTTGGATCGAATCCTGTTACCTTATCTTTTTTTCTATATCTTTAATTAAGACGCACGCCCACACGCACAGGTGTAAATAGGCGGCCCAGTCTAGGGAACGATTATGCACACGACCTGGTTTTTTTCTATATCTTTAATTAAGACGCACGCCCACACGCACAGGTGTAAATAGGCGGCCCAGTCTAGGGAACGATTATGCACACGACCTGGTTTCCCGAATTAGTACCACCTCGCGTACATGTTTTAAATTTAAACTGAAAACGTAAAATCACGAAAAGAAGCGTATTGTGATGGTGAACCCACGGAGTCAATCCGTATTTTATTATTAGGGATAGACTAGCACAAATGTCTGTGTGTTGCATCGGGTGAAAAAACCCATACTTCCCTAACCCAATTGCTCAAGACCCCCTCTCATTCCACGACACAAGGCCAGGCATGATGACATGAACAAACTCTTTGAAATCGGCTGCCGTGAAAATATATATACTGCAGAAAAAATATGCATGTATTTTGCTTTTCCGTTCATTTGTATTCGCCCCACATGTATGTCACAAAAGCTTTAGTGGGCGTGGTGGCTAGCTTGTCGGGTGAATAAAGTGGAGGTCCACAGTTTGAATCCCAGGTGGCTCATTTTTTTTTTCTGTTTATGCAATTGTCGCCCGACCTCTCGCGCGAGGTCAATCCAAATGGGCCGGACCAGTCACATGATTCCTATGCGAATGGACGTCTTTTTGACGCAGAATGCGTGAAAGGCAAATCCTATTTGCTGCTGCAGGCGCCCGTTAACATGTATTCTGCAAACGGGCGCCTGCAGCATCCCGTACTGGGCCGGCCCGTTACTACATACTCTATTCGACAAAAAAGAAGGGAGCCATCGTTGCAACTCGAA
This sequence comes from Triticum aestivum, assembly GCF_018294505.1. Lineage (NCBI taxonomy): Eukaryota > Viridiplantae > Streptophyta > Magnoliopsida > Poales > Poaceae > Triticum > Triticum aestivum. The sequence continues at coordinate 413,327,220 of NC_057797.1, read as the reverse complement.
CCACAGATCTACCAGATTGATGTTTGATAGTATAACCACCACGACACACAATACGATCTGATAATATTCAACTCTTTCTTTGTTTTATTTGTTTCTTTTTCTTTTTCTATTTCCCTTTTTCTTTTTTCCTTTTTTCTTTTCTTTTTTGCGTTTTTCGTTTCTTCTTCTTCCTCGTTTCTTTCCCTTACTGATTTCGTTTTTTCTTAAATATGTGAATATTTTCAAATTCAATGATTTTTCTAAATTTGATGAACTTTTCTTTTCAAATCTTTGAACTTTTAATAATTTTTGTGAACTACTTTTAAAAATTGATTATTTTGTTTCAAAATCGATGAACCCTTTTCAAAATCTTTGAACTCTTTTCGAATTAAATGAACTTTTTTTCAAATTGGATGAACTATTTTTACAAATTGATGAAACAAATTTCAAATTTTTGATGAACATTTTTTAATTTTTTGTGAACTGTTTTCTTAAGTTGATGAACTTTTTTCAAATTGGTGAACTTTTTTTCAAAATTTTGATGAACTTTTTTCATTTTTTGGTGAACTATTTTTGTAAGTTGACGAACTTTTTTTAAAATCATTGGGCTTCTCTTGAATAGGGCGATGTTTTTATGCATGTTCGTGAACTTTTTCCGAAATTTGTGAGGTTTCATTTTTCTTAAAGAAAATCATATGTTCTCTTAAAAAAATCATATGTAAGCAGCTATGACAGTTTTTCAAGTAGTAGTGCTGCATTTTTGTCAGTTGCAAAGACACACCCTAGTGGTTAGCTGAACACACGTAGGTAGTGTAGGTAGCGAGTTGTTTATATGGGTAGAATATGTGAAGTATTAAATAGAGTTGTTTTCGTATTCTACAACACACAATGGCTTTTGGTACAGTGGTTGTTGTGAGTAGAGAAGTAAGTTTAACAAAAACATGTGGGTTCGAATCCCAGCTCTAGCGTATATTTTCTGAGGTTATTTTTCCTTTTCACTTTTACTTTTAGAAGTAGCTGCTGGGCCGGCCCGCTAGGCTGCGCGCGCGCCAAAAGAGCTCCCTGCGTCAAATACGTGCTTCCGTGATTCCCCGAATTAGTACCAACTCGCTTATATGTTTTAAATTCAAACTGAAAGCGTAAATTCACAGAAAGAAAGCGTATTGTGATGGTGAACCCACGGAGTCAATCCATGCTTTATTATTAGAGATAGATAGGTCCTCCTATCTATCCCTAATAATAACCTATCTATCCCTAATAATAAAGCACGGATTGACTACGTGGGTTCACCGTCACAATACGCTTTCTTCTCATGTCTAATACGTTTTTATAATTTGTATAGACAAAATCATAATATAAATGAGGTGGTACTAATTTGGGGTACCAAAATTTTCGTCAAAATCTTTTCCTAATGTCGTACGTCGTCGCGGCACTTTTGCAGAAAAGCCCTTCTATTTTTTGGTATTCAACCCGCACTCCCTATGTAAGTGTATCTGAAAAAACGATTCAATAAAACAGAGAAGCCCTTTCGCGTGTCCTCTGTTTCTTCGTATATGCAGACGCTCACTGTCACACCGGCAGTGTTGCAGGCCGCCGCGGCGAACGGGGTGGACGGGTGGCGGAGCAGGGGCCCCGGCCAACGGGGAGCAGGAGGTGCAACGTATGCCGGCGCCGCACGGTGACGGCGGCCATCGTACGCTCGCTCGCTTGCTGTCCGCCGCTGCCAGTCCCCTCCAGCCTCTTCCGCTGTATCCTTCCCAATCTTCGGTGTGCTTCTCTGTCGTGATTTGGATGGAAAATTGCAGTCCGTGTCCTTCTCCAACTCCAAGCAATTCAGTGCCCGACCCCGATTTGTGTTGCCTCCTATAAGAAGGAAAAGAACTCGGCCGGAATCTCCATCAAAGCCCGTCGAAATTGCAATTTTCGACGGAACGTCCAATGTTGCTGCCGAGTTCGCTGGAGGAATAAGAACGTCCGTACAGCCAACCAATGTTGCCTGCAGCCGTCGAAAGCTTTCCAAAGATACCTCTGTTGCCGTACTATTGCTTGGCTATCACATCATACAAGTCTTCCTTCTTCCGTTGGATCTCATGCATGAGGTGTTCATGAGCATTGTTGGAGGTGTGATGAGCGGTCTGAGCTCGGACGCTGACAGTTGACAAACCCCTGTACTCGCTGGAGCAGGGCCGAGTCTGCCTTGCTGTGTGTGTCTCATCATGGAGGCTGATGATCCAGTTCTTTCAGTCTGTCACCAAGGGTAGAAATTAGAGTGAGGCCAAATCTTGACATGTTTCAGTCATCCAATATATGTTTAAAACTGACAGTTATATAGAAGTCAAAAATTAGACCCACAGAACAAGTGCATCTCCTACTGACTAACCTTTGTAAAGCATATAATAGAAGAGAAAACAAGAGATGTGAAGCATTTATATCCTTTATCATATTGCAAATAGCTGAACAATAACTACATGTTCAGTATCGGAGCTATTTAGCTACCACAAGTTCAGTTGTAAGATACTTATGGCTATATATCCTATTAGGACTGACCTTATAGTCTTATATATGCTGTGGATCGATGATTTTGGATTGTGTTATTTAAAGATTATTTAAATAACTTTGGTAACTTGGTGGACTTTGCATATGGATTCATCAACTGTACGCTTTTGGTTCAGTTTAGCACTGCTCTTAATCATCCTGTTTCAAATCTTGCCATGTTTCAGTCGTCCACATACTCTGCAATGCATCATCATGCTCTATTGGCCATCGTCTTCCAATTCTTGGTAATAGTGGTCCCGCGTTAATGTAGTAATTAAAACCTGCCCGCGTCTCATATTTTACTTTGCTATTGTAGTTGGTTGCATCCTAATTAGCAAACCGGAATTGAACCTACAACACTAATTGCACCCTGTCTCTCATGCTTCTGAATTTCTGATATTGCTCAACCTTGCTACTATGAATCCTTAAAGAAGAGGAGAGATACAGAGAGCATGCCTTGTTTGGTCTGAAGCAGCATTTCTGTTGCTTCTCCTCTCTGAAGCTCATGTATGTTGTTGCTGAAAATTCAGTATGATCTCTAACAATTCTGCTTCGGGAATCAGGATAATTGCGTATTAATTTTCAGAATGTTGTCAGCCCACCATGTATGATGTTCCCCTCAATGTGCTAGGTCTGTCGGCTGTAGATTCTAGATTTGTGGGAAAAGGGATATTAGTGACATACACATGATGGAGAATGCCATGTTATTTTCTCTAGCTCATTCGGTACTATTATGTACCAGCAAAAGCTAATCTAGCATGCAAGTTTCTGAAGAATGTATTTTTTAAATCTTAATTATAGGTGATCAGCGCATATATATGTTGTATAAAGGACCAAATACAAGTCCAGAATGATAGCAAAGTATATTTTGAGAGTCCTTTTGTTACCTCGCTATTAAGACGGAATGGTAACCTTGGAATACAAGAAGATAGTAAGTTTATGACAGATTTTGTCAAAATATATATGAAGCATGACATGGTAATATCCATATCCATAATTTTCATGATCTAGGTTTCATACATTTTTATTTTTTATTTTCCTAATTATCTTTATTACAGATTGAACTTCCAATAAATACGAGCAACACACACATTGGTATTTAGCTGTTGTGAATACAAAAAAGCGTGAGATTAAAGAATGGACTCATCGTGCTCGAAGTTTGACCGAGATGATCTCTTTATTACGGTTAGTTACTACACCAATTTTAATCCTACATGTAAATGACATAAATTCATACTTCGTTAATGGGTACTCCCTCCGTCCGGAAATACTTGTCATCAAAATGGATAAAAGGGGGTGTATCTAGAACTAAAATACATCTAGATACATCCTCTTTTATTCATCTTGATGACAAGTATTCCCGGACGGAGGGAGTATCATTTCTGATCACTAATTGTTTTTTAGTTACGAGGACTACAATTTCAGGGGATGCTCACTTCAGGACTTGTGGCAGTATATCCATGAGTTGAGATGGCACCGTTTTGATATCAACACTTGGCTGCAAGAGAATTTTTGTGATGACTTGCTTCATAGTAAAATAAAAAAGAAACTTCATATCCGTTAATAAGACCGATCGATATCCATAGTACTAGAACTCTGCACTTCATTGTAATTGCATTGTAAGCTTTACCATGTTATACCCTGAATTTACAAAAATATAGGTTCATCATCAAATTATGGCACCACAATAAAATAAAACACCATAAATATATAATAGTGTGCTTTGCCCTCAAAAATGCCTTAGCTAACATGATAATTTTCAATCAGGTGAAGACAAAAAAGTGCACCTGGACCTATATGTTAATCCTTTCTTTAAGTGGTGAAGCACAGAAGAAAATAATACTTTAGTTTTCTAGATAATAAACATCAGGCAAACCAACCAAATTGATCAAAGGCATGAGGATCACTTGCAAGTTGAGTCTTTGATTGACAGAATTAACCTCTGTTATGCAATTATCTGCATGGAACAACATAAACTGGGAAATTACAGCAGGGAAGCAAGCTAGAAAAGGTGAATTTGCAAACCTATAGCTGGGGAAAGGCGCTCAACAAGTCTGGAAAGACTTGATTACGCAGTGCATCAGGTAGAACTGTGCAAGATCGCCCTTACAATTAACTACCTGCCAAAATATTTCAGCTTCAGTTTTCAGTCCATCATAGATAGAAAACTGTGTGGAATGAGTGCTCACTAACACATTCAGGCAAAAAATCCTAATGACACTACCATGCCAACCCAATATTATTAATGGAGCGGAGGCGGCGACCTTGGGCGGAAGCAAGGCGAGGCGGAGGGCAGGCAGGCGCGAGGGAGAATGGAGAGGCCAGCGGCGGCTGTCGGGAGGCTCTCCAGAACGGAAGCAAGATGGCGGCGCTCATGTGTGAAGCGGCGGGCGGCGCACACGCGAGGTCATCCAACAGGAGGCGCTCTGCAGAGATCTAGGAGGAGATGAGGTCGGCGGGAGAAGAGCGAGCGGCGTCGTGGTGTTCTCGCCGCTAAGCGATGGCAGGAGGACGGCTAGCTGAGGCAAAGGAGAGCGAGTCGGCGGTGTGCAGGAGGCTCTCAGCCGGATTGGGGAGACAGTGCGAGGCGAGAGTGAGAAGAAGTTTGCCGCCGCTGTTCTCCAGTGAGGAGGAGACACCAATGGAAGAGGCTGGCATTTTTGTTGTTTTTTTTTTGCGGCAAGAGGCTAGCATTGGGGGTTTTCTTTTTTCATCTAAACACACTGTTTTATTACTCTAAAATGTTCATAGAGATACAATTCAAGTCTGGAGGGTTTATAAGCCACAAATGGCGCCCTAAGTCCAGATCAAAGGTGTGCTTAGCAAGGATATGCGCCTCAAGATTAGTACCGCGACCTTCGAAGATGAAGGTGCATTGCTGAAATTGCTCGGACGTATTTCTTATTTCCTTCACTATGCTTTCATACATACCTCCCGCGCCTAGCTTGATGTCGTTCACCACAACTTTACAATCTGAGCCAACCAGTATATTTGGCAGCCCAAGATCCAGGGCTAGAGCAAGCGCCTCGCGACAAGCTAACGCCTCAAGAGTCCCCGGGTCCGTGATACCCGAGACTTTGATGGCTGATGAGACCAAATATTTGCCATCATGGTCCCTGCATATTGCACTATAGGTTCCTTCCTTCGCAGATCTTGAAACAGCACCATCGACTCGAATTTTTGCTATACCTTCAGGGGGATGGACCCATCTTGATATGGCGTTGTTGCTGGATGTATTGGCCACTTGCTGCATCTTCTTTGGTCTACACTCTTCAAGCTCACGGATGTACTTCATAATAAAATGATGAGTAACCAGCGGACTCTGAAAAATATGTTCATGTAGGGCTTGTCGCCGAGAATACCAGATGGAGGTGTACCCGCTACTTATTATTTTATTATAAGTTGGCTTAAAGAAAGATGGGCCGGGGCTGGCCCTTGAGTGTGTTTCTCTTTCTTTTATCTCTTTTTGCTATTTTATTGTTACTCAAACAAAAACATATTTTATCTTTTAGCAAATAGAAATTTTTTGGCAGGAATTTAATAGAGGTGAAAATATTTTGAAGTTTTTACAAACTTTCATGAAAACTGAGTAGGAATCGTTACATATTAATATTCACATCATCTCAAGTCGTTACTAAATCTTATTATTCTCATCTCTTTTTTTTTAGAAATATTCTCATCTTTTTCTGAGAGTGTGCGTGTTGTATATACCAAGTCCTTATATTTTACTCCAAGCCTAAACAGTGCAAAAAAGTTACAAATGAAATTGTAGGTCATAGAAAATGAATTCATTATAAAAAAATCAAATAATATTTCCAAAAATTACAAAAAATATTAGTGTTACTTTGGACAATCAAAAAACAATTGCAAGACCATTCTATGCACACCACTATTTTGTCATCGGATGAAAGTGCGGAGCTGAAACACATCCTGGCGAACGATGTTAGGAAGGCTTTTACTGGATAATCAAGGATACATGTTTACCGACTTTGTCAAAATTGAATATAAGAAGTGTTGCGAAATGATACAAGGACCGAGTTCTACTAATTTAATCGCCCGATGCAACGCACGGGTATTTGTACTAGTATATATATATATATATATATATATATATGAAACCGTGTTTTCGTTATTGATGCATGCATTAGTAATTAGTCAAACTTGCTTGAGAAACATATCACATTTGTGCATGGTTATTTTCTGATTATTACATAATTGTTTTAATCTGAATCAGTGATACATGAATGACAGATTCATGGATTAGAACAAATCAAAATAAAAACCATGATTGTCTTTTTGGATCTAAGTCGTACTTACTTGTTCGTGCTTTGTACTGTGGGGTTCTCTTCTTCCTTGCTTGCATCTCCATGGAGATGTAATGGCCGTTGTGCCCCGTCGCTGCCTTGCAATAGCGGAGGAGGATGTGGCACCGATGCTCAACAGCAAGGAGGGTGTACTGGCAATATACACATTCGTGTGCAGCCCCAGCGGTAGGAATCAGTTTGAATATAATAGCACTTAATTAAACCAAATAAATGAATGAAAGCATTTATAAAAGCTCCTTCCCTTGTATTGCTTTAATGTTGCTAGTGCAAAAAATAAACTGATAAGTTCAATAAAAATGTGTATATTAAAATGGGTATACCTTAACTAAAACTATAACAAATACATCTGCACCATATAACTAAATTTAAAGTGCTTAGATCCAAAATAAAATTGCTCAGACTTTCACATTAGCACAATTACTCTGCACTTTTGTAAATTAATTACGGCCACCACAGTGCAAGTAAAATTTTAATCAACATGAAAGATGAACAGTATTGAAAGGCGATAACCAAGTCATGCTATTTATTACTCCCTCTGTCCCAAAATATAAGAACGTTTTTCATACTAGTATAGTATCAAAAACGCTCTTATATTATGGGACGGAGGGAGTAAAGAATAAAGATGCCATGAGTAGTACACACCAAGATTAAATGTTTTAGACCGGAGAAATTGATTGCAAAATTGCATCAGCTACAGTACAGAATTGCCTCACGTATAAGTCATAACATCAATACTCTAATGTATGATCAAACGATCAACGACTGTTGAGAAAAACAAACCGGCTGATCCGATTAGGATGGATTAAATAATTGATGATCAATACGAACTGAATGGCGAAAACGATGAGAATCCCAGATGTGACAAATATAAACATGACCTAAGATGAAAAATTAGATGAAGCCTCGCTGTTCAGTCTGTCAATGACGAGGAATCCTTCTGCTTGATGATGGCGATAGTGTCCATGGCATGGATTGACCGAGACCAATGAATTATGGGTAGAAATAAAATAGTTCTGTTGCAGAGACGGAACTAACACAGAGGAGCTAGAGGAGACCAATATCTTGATGGTGATGTTCTACGTACCGATACATGCATGTATGTACCATGCGTGCTAGCAAGCAAGTCAATTGCATCGAGCCGTCGATCTTGGCGCAAATCCGGGAGACGATGGCGGCTGTGATGAGCCGGGCTGTGCTCGAGGGCGACCTCTAGGCGCCGTTCTGTCCCCCCATCCTGGTCGCCATAACCTTCCAGAAGAGCCACCGGCACACGTCCCACCCTCCTTCACGGACGTGTAGATGGTGTAGTATCTATCATGCGGAAGTAGTGTCCTGCGCCGCCATCGTGCATCTGTTGAACCACGCATAACAACGGATCTCCGACACCAGCGACGGCTTCCACAACACCATCGCCACATCCTTAATGATGCATCCACTTCTTCATGAAATCCACCGAGCGTCGCTGCTCGGCCCGACTGGCCCGCTCCTTGCCGAGGCCCGGCGATCAACTCTTCTCAGCAGTCTCCTCATCAAGAGATACAAGAATCGTCTAGAACTCCTATCATCAGCGCAAGGAGGGCACCCAGTCGAAGGAACTCGCCCGCGCAAAGGAGGGTAGATGGGAGAGGAATAAAATTGAGACAACAGGAGGCTGCACAACCGGAGACACGCCGCGATCGATCTACTTGTAGACGCAACAATGCGTGGCATGGACAGAGACCAAGTTGGAAAAAAACGTTTTTCTCTTGTATATAATCCTGGACAGAAACAATCCTTTGTGGCTCGGCCCACCGGGGATGCCGTGGTCGCGAGGATGAGGATGCATCTACGCCTCGCTGTTCGGGACGTATCAAATTTTATTAGTGCCACCTCGCTTATACGTTTTAAATTTAAACAAAAGCATAAATTTAGAGGAAGAAAGCGTAACACGGCAGTCCAACTTTTCTAATGAAAAAGAATAGCGGCAAGCCGGCAACTGGTGTTGCATTGGCATGCTTCCGCTAGATGCATATATAGGTCGTTCGGCCTAGGTGCGCCGCGTCCCGCTTGCAGCAGCATCGACCATACTAGCAGTGTCATGTACTATTCTGATTGCAGCAATGAGATTCGATCAATCAGATAATTTTTCGAAAAAAATATGTAAATTTGGTTGCAAAAAAAAACATTCTTATATTTTCGTTCTTTTATAATGTGTCAAATGCTATTCTGGCTCTTCTACGGTCGTCCCAATGTGGGGCACGAGTCTCCCCACGCTTTCTTCTTTTGTTAGTAAATTTCTAATTACATAGAGCCATGCAAAGCACGAGCATCCCTCTTCTTCTCTCTTTGGACGTCCCTTTTTCACTGCTATAGACAAAATCAAGAATACCAATCTAATTCTCATCCCGCCCATACGCGGCGAACCTCGCTTCGGGGACGTCGGTCACCGGTCGCTGCTGGTCACGTACGTACGTGTCCTGGCAGCTGCGATCCCTGTGGTGATGCTTTCATGGTAACACATCAGAGGCACAAATCCAAACGGCCGACTCTCACCAAATCAATCCCTTTTACTACTTAGGGGTCAATTCCTCTTAATTTCCCCAGCCATGCACAAAGCGCGTTTCTCCCTGCATTAATTATTCTCTTAATTACAGACTATTAGGTAAAGAGCCTTGTTTTTCAAGGGACAGGCATGCTGGCTCTACTGGTTGCGGACTTCGCTCCCGGAAAATCCTATATGACGCATTCTGCGTCAAGATGTCGAGCTTTCGCACAGGAGGTCACGATCTAGCGTTGCGATGGCCCGGCCCGTTCATGTGTTCTTCGTTCCCGGTTTCGGGATGCTTCTAGTAGGAGGTTCCAGCCGGTCTTTTCCGGTTTGAGGAATCTTCTAGAAGGTTCCTAAACCGGTTCTTTTATTTCTTTTTTGTTTTCTTTTCGTTTCATTTTTCATTTCTTTTCTGTTTCGTTTTTTCCTTTTTCTGTTCTTCTTTGTTTCCTTTTCAGTTTCCAATTTTAAATAAATTCAGAATTTCATAATTTGTTTGGAATTTCAAATTTAGTACAAAATTTCAAATAATGTTCGGAAAAATTGAATTTTGATCATGTTATTCAATAAATGATAAAAAATAAAAAATGTTCAGATTTTCAAAAGTTTGTTCACATATAGGAAACTTGTTCTATTAATACAAAAAATGTTCGAGTTTCAAAATTTGTTCGCATTTTTAAAAATGTTCAGATTTTCAAATTTTGTTCATGTTTTGAAATTTTGTTTCTATTAATTTTAAAAATGTTCGAGTTTCAAAACTTTTTCGCATTTTCAAAATTTTGTTCACATTTTCAAATGTTGTTTCCATTAATTGAAAAAATGTTCGAGTTCCAAAACTTGCTCACATTTTCAAAATATGTTCAGATTTTCAAAAAAAATCACGTTTGAAATCTTATTTAAATGAATTCAAAAATTGTTTGAGGTTCAAATCTTGTTCGCTTTTTCAAAAAATGTTCACAATTCAAAATAATGTTTGATTGCCAAATTTTGTTCAGAGTTACAAAAAATGTTCCCTTTCTCAAAAATTGTTCCCAGATCCAAAAATATGTTCGCTTTCTTCTAATTTTGTTCCAAGTTTCAAAAATTGTTTGCTTTTTCTTTTTTTCATCTAAATTTTATGAAATGTTCTTGTTTTTCAAAATTTGTTCAACATTACAAAAAGGCTTTGCTGTTTTTCAAAAGATTGTTCACAGGTCAAAAAATGTTCAACATTTTAAAATAATTATTCGCTATTTTTGGAACAGTACGCGTTCAAAAAAAGATACAGGTTTTGAAAATAAACTGCGTTTTTTCTGCAAAGAAAAGAATGAACTGTGTTCGAACTTCTAAAAACGTTTAGATCTATCGTGGATTATGTTCTTATAGTGTTTGTTGCTCAACATTTGCAAATAACATTTAGTGGTGCAATGGCTAGTGCGCGCGGGTACAAAATGGGAGGTCTCGAGTTCGATTCTCCAGCCACCCTCTGTTTTTTGCGTTTAGTGGTGCAATGGCTGGCGCACGCGGGTAGCTGCGGCAGATAGGAGATCCCTTCTCCTCTGTTTTTTGCGTTTAGTGGTGCAATGGCTGGCGCACGCGGGTAGCTGCGGCAGATAGGAGATCCCTTCTCCTCTGTTTTTTGCGTTTAGTGGTGCAATGGCTGGCGCACGCGGGTAGCTGCGGCAGATAGGAGATCCCTTCTCCTCTGTTTTTTGCGTTTAGTGGTGCAATGGCTAGCGCACGCGGGTAGCTGCGGCAGATAGGAGATCCCTTCTCTCCCACATGGGAGGCTGTGAGTTTGAAACTCACACAAGCCGAAATCACTAATTAAGGAGTACTCGTTGCAAAGAACACTTCACTTTCCCAGGTCGCGACAAGTGGCACACATGTAGCGCGCCACTTGTCGCAACCTGAGAGTTTTCTTTTTTTTCGTAGATCCCAGGTTTCCCCCGGTCTATCTTAGCTTTTCGATAAAAAAAATTCAGGAAAAAAAATTATGCGAAAAAACACGTTTTCTTTTTTTCTTTCGTGAAAGTTACAGTTTTTCTTCCGTGAGAGGCACGGTTGTGCTTTAGCGATAGTCACGGTCGATTCTCCAGCCACCCTCTGTTTTTTGCGTTTAGTGGTGCAATGGCTAGCGCACGCGGGTAGCTGCGGCAGATAGGAGATCCCTTCTCTCCCACATGGGAGGCTGTGAGTTCGAAACTCACACAAGCCGAAATCACTAATTAAGGAGTACTCGTTGCAAAGAACACTCCACTTTCCCAGGTCGCGACAAGTGGCACACATGTAGCGCGCCACTTATCGCAACCTGAGAGTTTTCCCTTTTTTCGTAGATCCCGGGTTCCCCCGGTCTATCTTAGCTTTTCGATAATAAAAATCCGGAAAAAAAAATTTATGCGAAAAAACGCGTTTTCTTTTTTTTTCTTTCGTGAAAGTCACGGTTTTTCTTCCGTGAGAGGCACGGTTGTGCTTTAGCGATAGTCACGGTCGTGCCTCTTGGAAACGAAAAAAAGCGTTTTCTGTTTTTTTTTCTTTCGCGAGAGTTACGGTTTTGCTTTCGCGAGAGGCACGGTTGTGCTTTCACGAGAGTCACGGCCATGTCTCTCGGAAAGGAAAAGCAAGCCGCGTTTTCTGTTGTTTTTTTTCGTTCGTGAGAGTCACGGTTTTGCTTCCGCGAGAGGCACGGCTGTGCTTACGCGAAAGTCATAGCCGTGCCTCTCGGAAAGGGAAAAAATACGCATTTTCTGTTTTTTTTCTTTCACGAGAGTCACGGTTTTGCTTTCGCGAGAGTCACGGCCGTGCCTCTCGGAAACGAAAAAAAACACATTTTCTGTTTTTTTTCCTTACACGAGAGTCACGGTTTTGCTTCCACGAGAGTCACGGTTGTGATTTTGCGAGAGGCACGGGCGTGTCTCTTTCGTAAAGGGAAAAAAACCGTGCTCCCGGTGTGGGTTTTTCGCCCGGTTTTTTTCGTGAAAAAAAAGTTCGTCAAAACCGTGACGCGAGGAATCCAATGGTGAAAACGGTTCGAGATTTGGACGCAAGGTTTAAGAGATAAAATGTTTTAAATAAAAAAACATCGAAAAAAATCAGAAAAAACCGTTTAAAAAGCCGGAAACGCGTGCGGAAAAATAAAGAAAAAACAAAATCCGAAGGGAGCGTCCAGAGCGCGACACGTGGCAAATGCCTGAGAGCGTGCCAAGTGACGCTGATCATTGTGAAGCTCCCGAAGGAGCGCTCGTTAACTAGTTGCTCCCCACACAAGCACCTAAATTTTGGCTGCTCTCCAATAAGGCCCAGGTTGGCCCACGCAGGACAGTCGGACGAAATTCAGCCCAATTACTAAAATGCAAATTAATAGTGTGGTTCAATTACTAAAAAGCACATGAATAATACCACCTCGGATAATATGAGCGAAAAAACTGAAAGCACAAATTTACGGGAAGAAGCGTATTGTGACGGTGAACCCACGGAGTCAATCCGTGCTTTATTATTATTAGTACAAATGTCCGTGTGTTACAACGGGCATAGAAACTCGCAAAACCTGATCCATCTGTTATTACGCTCCTTTTTTTATTCAATTTTGATAAACGTTGATAATAAGGTTACATCGATTATTATCTTTTGGTGTCTGAAATTTGGACGTTAAGAAGCCACTTTAGCTTTCTTCGTCTGATAGAAGAGTAGTGGTTCATGGGATAGTCTGTGAATACTTTTTATTTATTTTTCTTTTCGAAAAAACATGGATATTTTTTTATATGAATAGTGAAGGCTTTATTAAAATTGTATTTTTTAGGGAGAACAATTTTTGAACATATTTTTTAAAATTGTGAATATTTCTAAATGTATTTTAAAAAAATTGGAACAAATTTTGGGGTTTTGACCAGTTTTTAAAGAGTGTTAAATATACACCTGTGTGCAATTTTTAAACTATTTTTCTAATTATGTTAAATGTTTTTAAATATAGTTCGTAGTTTGGGAAGAGTTATTGTGTTTTTTATTATTATTTGGGCATGGCCCAAACAAAGAAGACATGGCAATAAAAATATTATACACATGACATTTTTGTTGAAGTAATTTTAACTGGACGCAATTATTCCTCCATACCTTCAAGCTAGCACGCTAAGCATGACATCTTCTTCCTTGTCTGAAACAACAACTTGAGTTAGATCAGACTCTGTGCCCATGACTTCTAAATGTGTTTTGGCATTGGTGGTATATCAACGTGTATATATCGGCAAGCTCAACAGTGTCCGTTCACAAAACACATTGGTGGTATATATCAACGTGTATATATAGGCAAATTCAGCAGTGTCCGAAAGACGTTCAGTTTCCCGCTGTACATCGTAGGTTCGTGTTCATTTGCTTTCTGCGTGTACGTCAAGCTCTGAGATGTTTTGTTTTGTTGGGCATGAGCAGCGCATGCAGTAGCAAACCTGCATGCAATGCATCACGCAAGCGTTCGGGGCTTGCCCGCTCCTGTCTCCCTGATGTTCCTTTTAGCATTATGCCAGCAATTTTTTTCTCCCACGTTTCTTTTTTAGTGCCAAAAGAGAAATCAAGTAATACTTCAACCAATCCGCAGTACATGCATATCGTTGAAACCTTCTTTGGCCAATACATCCAAAAATTAGGCGTCCATGGGATAAAGTCTGTTCACGGTAGCCATGCCATGTTAACAACGTCCTGCCAGCCAAATCTCTAAGTTCTTGAATCTTGATATTGGCATCTTCGCGCCCCGCATGGCGAGGTCGCCGAGCTTAACCTCGGCTGGCCATCCTCCAAGAGATCACCGGCATGCAACTGGGCATAGTGCAAAATTATGGAAACCATCCACTCTCCAACGATAGCATGCTCGACTATGCGTGTAGCACCCGCTGAATTCTGCCTGCCCTCACCGTCGGCATGTGCTGCCTCATGCCCTCATCCATGGCCTTCAGCGTCCCCGTTGCCACTCCATCTGCCTCAACGCTCCAGCCGTCCTCCGTGCTCGAACGGCCCATGCCCAGCCAATTCGGTTCAAAACTTCAGATACTGATCTTTTGCTGCTGAAATTCCACTGTGTATCAAACGCCGACATCCATCTTATTATCTTCAAAAAAAAGGGCTGACCACATGGCTTGAAGCATAACTGGCATTCAATTTTGGGGAACAAGGTCCAACGATGTCATTGGAAGTGGGATCTGGCAGCCACCAGCCCAGCACGTCTCTTTTGAGCGAGTTAAATATTCAGATATTATGGGCGAGCACGACCACTATTCAGAGGAAATTTCGCCGACCAGCTTGTATGCATCCTGAAATCGATCAGCATGGGTGAGGGTTGCATGATGGGGTTGCAGGTAATGAGATTGGCCTCGATCCTCTCCTCCCGCATCTCGTTGAGAACAGATACTGCCCGGTCTGCTGTATCAGATCGACAAAGTCATGTAGGAGACAACCGTAGGGTGCTGCCGGCTACATGCATCTCTGCCCAGAGCTTCCCAACCTTGTCCAGCTGGCGGATGCTGCCTATACCAGCCGTTGGGAGCATATTGTAGGTCCATTGATCAGGCGTGTTCCCCTCATGCCAGCACCACTCATCGTAGGGCCATGACACCAGGACATGCGACCGCGGCCAACGCGGTCCTCGGACAACATCATTGTGGCCTTGGCGTTGCTTGGGCGCACGCGAAGGTACCCGACCAACACTCAATTTTCCGTCGACGGTGGAGCAGGACGGCAACTATAGCCCGGGCCATCTCACTGCAACCGGTGCCTTCAGTCCGTTGAGCGTTTTTCTCCGGTGACACATACCTAGGCCTGGATCAATGAGTGTAGTTGTTTGAAGCTTGAGCACCACGATATTTTCATCTCGGCCTCGATCAATGGTTGGCTCTCAACACAACCGAACACCAAGACGCAGTGCCCGTGGCGCCGCCCTCCGTCGACAACGTTGTAACCGCCAAGGCTCAGTGCCGACGGCGGCGCCCTCAACGACGTAACTGAAGGAAATATGCCCTAGAGGCAATAATAAAGTTATTATTTATTTCCTTATTTCATGATAAATATTTATTATTCATGCTAGAATTGTATTAACCGGAAACATAATACATGTGTGAATACATAGACAAACAGAGTGTCACTAGTATGCCTCTACTTGACTAGCTCGTTAATCAAAGATGGTTATGTTTCCTAACCATGGACAAAGAGTTGTTATTTGATTAATGGGATCACATCATTAGTTGAATGATCTGATTGACATGACCCATTCCATTAGCTTAGCACCCGGTCCTTTAGTATGTTGCTATTGCTTTCTTCATGACTTATACATGTTCCTATGACTATGAGATTATGCAACTCCCGTTTGCCGGAGGAACACTTTGTGTGCTACCAAACATCACAACGTAACTGGGTGATTATAAAGGAGCTCTACAGGTGTCTCCAAAGGTACATGTTGGGTTGGCGTATTTCGAGATTAGAATTTGTCACTCCGATTGTCGGAGAGGTATCTCTGGGCCCTCTCGGTAATGCACATCACATAAGCCTTGCAAGCATTGCAACTAATGAGTTAGTTGTGAGATGATGTATTACGGAACGAGTAAAGAGACTTGCCGGTAACGAGATTGAACTAGGTATTGAGATACTAATGATCGAATCTCGGGCAAGTAACATACCGATGACAAAGGGAACAACGTATGTTGTTATGCGGTCTGACTGATAAAAGATCTTCGTAGAATATGTAGGAGCCAATATGAGCATCCAGGTTCCGCTATTGGTTATTGACCGGAGACGTGTCTCGGTCATGTCTACATTGTTCTCGAACCCGTAGGGTCCGCACGCTTAAGGTTACGATGACAGTTATATTATGAGTTTATGCATTTTGATGTACCGAAGGTTGTTCGGAGTCCCGGATGTGATCACGGACATGACGAGGAGTCTCGAAATGGTCGAGACATAAAGATTGATATATTGGAAGCCTATGTTTGGATATCGGAAGTGTTCCGGGTGAAATCGGGATTTTACCGGAGTACCGGGAGGTTACCGGAACCCCTCGGGAGGTATATGGGCCTTAGTGGGCCTTAATGGAAGAGAGGAGAGGTGGCCAGAGATGGGCCGCGCGCCCCTCCCCCCCTTGGTCCGAATTGGACAAGGAGAGGGGGCCGGCCCCCCTTCCTCCTCTCTCTCCTCTTCCCCCCCTCCACGAATCCTATTCCAACTAGGAAAGGGGGGGAGTCCTACTCCCAGAGGGAGTAGGACTCCTCCTGGCGCGCCTCTCCTGGCCGGCCGGCCCCCCTCCCTTGAACCTTTATATACGGAGGCAGGGGCACCCCCTAGAGACACAAGTTGATCCACGTGATCATATTCTTAGCCGTGTGCGGTGCCCCCTTTCACCATAGTCCTCGATAATATTGTAGCGGTGCTTAGGCGAAGCCCTGTGACGGTAGTACATCAAGATCGTCACCACGCCGTCGTGCTGGCGGAACTCTTCCCCGACACTTTGCTGGATCGGAGTCCGGGGATCGTCATCGAGCTGAACGTGTGCTAGAACTCGGAGGTGTCGTAGTTTCGGTGCTTGATCGGTCGGGCCGTGGAGACGTACGACTACATCAACCAAACGCTTCCGTTGTCGATCTACAAGGGTACGTAGATCATACTCTCCCCTCTCGTTGCTATGCATCATCATGATCTTGCGTGTGCGTAGGAAATTTTTTGAAATTACTACGTTCCCCATCAGTGGCATCCGAGCCTAGGTTTTATATGTTGATGTTATATGCACGAGTAGAACACAAGTGAGTTTTGGGCGATATAAGTCATACTGCTTACCAGCATGTCATACTTTGGTTCGGCGGTATTGTTGGACGAAGCGGCCCGGACCGACACTACGCGTACGCTTACGCGAGACCGGTTCTCCCGACGTGCTTTGCACATAGGTGGCTTGCGGGTGACAGTTTCTCCAACTTTAGTTGAACCGAGTGTGGCTACGCCCGGTCCTTGCGAAGGTTAAAACAGCACCAACTTGACAAACTATCGTTGTGGTTTTGATGCGTAGGTAAGATTGGTTCTTGCTTAAAGCCCGTAGCAGCCACGTAAAACATGCAACAACAAAGTAGAGGACGTCTAACTTGTTTTTGCAGGGCATGTTGTGATGTGATATGGTCAAGACATGATGCTAAATTTTATTGTATGAGATGATCATGTTTTGTAACCGAGTTATCGGCAACTGGCAGGAGCCATATGGTTGTCGCTTTATTGTATGCAATGCAATCGCGCTGTAATGCTTTACTTTATCACTAAGCGGTAGCGATAGTCGTGGAAGCATGAGATTGGCGAGATGACAACGATACTACGATAGGAGATCAAGGTGTCGCGCCGGTGACGATGGTGATCACGACGGTGCTTCGGAGATGGAGATCACAAGCACAAGATGATGATGGCCATATCATATCACTTATATTGATTGCATGTGATGTTTATCTTTTATGCATCTTATCTTGCTTTGATTGACGGTAGCATTATAAGATGATCTCTCACTAAATTTCAAGATAAAAGTGTTCTCCCTGAGTATGCACCGTTGCCAAAGTTCGTCGTGCCCAGACACCACGTGATGATCGGGTGTGATAAGCTCTACGTCCATCTACAACGGGTGCAAGCCAGTTTTGCACACGCAGAATACTCAGGTTAAACTTGACGAGCCTAGCATATGCAGATATGGCCTCGGAACACTGAGATCGAAAGATCGAGCGTGAATCATATAGTAGATATGATCAACATAGCGATGTTCACCATTGAAAACTACTCCATTTCACGTGATGATCGGTTATGGTTTAGTCGATTTGGATCACGTAATCACTTAGAGGATTAGAGGGATGTCTATCTAAGTGGGAGTTCTTAAGTAATATGATTAATTGAACTTAAATTTATCATGAACTTAGTCCTGGTAGTATTTTACAAATTATGTTGTAGATCAAAAGCTCGCGTTGTTGCTTCCCTGTGTTTATTTTGATATGTTCCTAGAGAAAATTGTGTTGAAAGATGTTAGTAGCAATGATGCGGATTGGATCCGTGATCTGAGGTTTATCCTCATTGCTGCACAGAAGAATTATGTCCTTGATGCACCGCTAGGTGACGAACCTATTGCAGGAGCAGATGCAGACGTTATGAACGTTTGGCTAGCTCAATATGATGACTACTTAATAGTTTAGTGCATCATGCTTAATGGCTTAGAATCGGGACTTCAAAGACGTTTTGAACGTCATGGAGCATATGAGATGTTCCAGGAGTTGAAGTCAATATTTCAAGCAAATACCCGAGTAGAGAGATATGAAGTCTCCAACAAGTTCTATAGCTAAAAGATGGAGGAGAATCGCTCAACTAGTGAGCATGTGCCCAGATTGTCTGAGTACTACAATCGCTTGAATCAAGTGGGAGTTAATCTTCCAGATAAGATAGTGATTGACAAAATTCTCTAGTCACCATCACCAAGTTAGTAGAACTTCGTGATGAACTATGATATGCAAGGGATAACGGAAACGATTCCCAAGCTCTTCGTAATGCGGAAATTGACGAAGGTAGAAATCGAGAAAAACATCAAGTGTTAATGGTAGACAAGACCACTAGTTTCAAGAAAAGGGCAGAGGGAAGAAGGGGAACTTCAAGAAGAACAGCAAGCAAGTTGCTGCTCAAGTGAAGAAGCCCAAGTCTGGTCCTAAGCCTGAGACTAAGTGTTTCTACTGCAAAGGGACTGGTCACTGGAAGCGGAACTACCCCAAGTGATTGGCAGATAAGAAGGATGGCAAAGTGAACATAAGTATATTTGATATACATGTTATTGATGTGTACTTTACTAGTGTTTATAGCAACCCCTCAGTATTTGATACTAGTTCAGTTGCTAAGATTAGTAACTCGAAACGGGAGTTGCAGAATAAACAGAGACTAGTTAAGGGTGAAGTGACGATGTGTGTTGGAAGTGGTTCCAAGATTGATATGATCATCATCGCACACTCCCTATACTTTCGGGATTAGTGTTGAACCTGAATAAGTGTTATTTGGTGTTTGCGTTAAGCATGAATATGATTTGATCATGTTTATTGTAATACGGTTATTCATTTAAGTAAGAGAATAAATTGTTGTTCTGTTTACATGAATAAAACCTTATATGGTTACACACCCAATGAAAATAGTTCGTTGGATCTCGATCGTAGTGATACACATAATCATAATATTGAAACCAAAAGATGCAAAGTTAATAATGATAGTGCAACTTATTTGTAGCACTGCCGTTTAGGTCATATTGGTGTAAAGCGCATGAAGAAACTCCATGCTGATGGGATTTTGGAATCACTTGATTATGAATCACTTGATGCTTGCGAACCATGCCTCATGGGCAAGATGACTAAGACTCCGTTCTCCGGAGCGAGCAACTGACTTATTGGAAATAATACATATTGATGTATGCGGTCCGATGAGTGTTAAGGCTCACGGCAAGTATCGTTATTTTTTGAACTTCACAGATGATTTGAGCAGATATGGGTATATCTACTTGATGAAACATAAGTCTGAAACATTTGAAAAGTTCAAAGAATTTCAGAGTGAAGTGGAAAATCATCGTGACAAGAAAATAAAGTTTCTACGATCTGATCGCGGAGACAAATATTTGAGTTACGAGTTTGGTCTTCAATTAAAACAATGTGGAAAAGTTTCACAAACTCATGCCACCTGGAACACCACAGCATAATGGTGTGTCCGAACGTCATAACCGTACTTTATTGGATATAGTGCAATCTATGATGTTTCTTACCAATTTACCACTATCATGTTGGGGTTATGCATTAAAGACAGCTGCATTCACGTTTAAAAGGGCACCATCTAAGTCCGTTGAGACGACACAATCTGAACTGTGGTTTGGCAAGAAACCAAAGTTGTCGTTTCTTAAAGTTTGAGGTTGCAATGCTTATGTGAAAAAGTTTCAACTTGATAAGCTCAAACCTAAATCGGAGAAGTGCGTCTTCATAGGATATCCAAAGGAAACTATTAGATACACCTTCTATCAAAGATCCGAAGGCAAGACTTTTTGTTGCTAAATTTGGAAACTTTCTAGAGAAGGAGTTTCTCTCGAAAGAAGTGAGTAGGAGGAAAATAGAAAACTTGATAAGGTAATTGTACCCTCTCCCTTATTGGAAAGTAATTCATCACGGAAATCTGTTCTTGTGACTACTACACCAATTAGTGAGGAAGCTAATGATGATGATCATGTAACTTCAGATCAAGTTACTACCGAATCTCGTAGGTAAACCAGAGTGAGATCCACACCAGAGTGGTACGGTAATCCTGTTCTGGAAGTCATGTTACTAGACCATGACGAACTTGCGAACTATGAGGAAGCGATGATGAGCCCAGATTCCGCGAAATGGTTTGAGGCCATAAAATCTGAGATCCATGTATGAGAACAAAGTGTGGACTTTGATGGATTTGCCCGATGATCGGCAAGCCATAGAAAATAAATGGATCTTCAAGAGAAAGACGGACGCTGATAGTAGTGTTACTATCTACAAAGCTAGAATTGTCGCAAAAGGTTTTCGACAAGTTCAAGGTGTTGACTACGATGAGATTTTCTCACTCGTATATATGCTTAAGTCTGTCCGAATCATGTTAGCAATTGCCGCATTTTATGAAATCTGGCAAATGGATAAACAAAACTGCATTCCTTAATGGATTTCTTAAAGAAGAGTTGTATATGATGCAACCAGAAGGTTTTGTCAATCCTAAAGGTGTTAACAAAATATGCAAGCTCCAATGATCCATCTATGGACTGGTGCAAGCATCTCGGAGATGGAATATACGCTTTGATAAGTTGATCAAAGCATATAGTTTTATACAGACTTACGGTGAAGCCTGTATTTACAAGAAAGTGAGTGGGAGCACTACAGCATTTCTGATAAGTATATGTGAATGACATATTGTTGATCGGAAATAATGTAGAATTATTCTGCAAAGCATAAGGGGGTGTTTGAAAGGAGTTTTTCAAAGAAAGACCTCGGTGAAGTTGCTTACATATTGAGCATCAAGATCTATAGAGATAGATCAAGACGCTTGATAAGGTTTTTCAATAAATACATACCTTGACAAGATTTTGAAGTGGTTCAAAATGGAACAGTCAAAGAAAGAGTTTCTTGCCTATGTTACAAGGTGTGAAATTGAGTAAGACTCAAAGCCCAACCACGGCAGAAGATAGAAAGAGAATGAATATCATTCCCTATGCCTTAGTCATAGGTTCTATAAAGTATGCCATGCTGTGTACCAGATCTATTGTATACCCTATCACTGAGTTTGGCAAGGGAGTACAATAGTGATCTAGGAGTAGATCACTGGACAGCGGTCAAAATTATCCTTAATGGAATAAGGATATGTTTCTCGATTATGGAAGTGAAAAAAAAAGGTTCGTCGTAAAGGGTTACGCCGATGCAAGTTTTGATACTAATCTAGATGAATCTAAGTTTCAATCTAGATACATATTGAAAGTGGGAGCAATTAGCTAGAGTAGCTCCGTGCAGAGCATTGTTGACATAAATATTTGCAAAATACTTACGGATCTGAATATAACAAACCCGGTGACTAAAATTATCTCACAAGCAAAACATGATCACACCTTAGTACTCTTTGGGTGTTAATCACATAGCAATGTGAACTAGATTACTGACTCTAGTAAACCCTTTGGGTGTTGGTCACATATCGATGTGGACTATGGGTGTTAATCACATGGTGATGTGAACTATTGCTATTAAATCACATGGCGATGTGAACTAGATTATTGACTCTAGTGCAAGTGGAGACTGAAGGAAATATGCCCTAGAGGCAATAATAAAGTTATTATTTATTTCCTTATTTCATGATAAATGTTTATTATTCATGCTAGAATTGTATTAACCGGAAACGTAATACATGTGTGAATACATAGACAAACAGAGTGTCACTAGTATGCCTCTACTTGACTAGCTCGTTAATCAAAGATGGTTATGTTTCCTAACCATGGACAAAGAGTTGTTATTTGATTAACGGGATCACATCATTAGTTGAATGATCTGATTGACATGACCCATTCCATTAGCTTAGCACCCGATCGTTTAGTATGTTGCTATTGCTTTCTTCATGACTTATACATGTTCCTATGACTATGAGATTATGCAACTCCCGTTTGCCGGAGGAACACTTTGTGTGCTACCAAACGTCACAACATAACTGGGTGATTATAAAGGAGCTCTACAGGTGTCTCCAAAGGTACATGTTGGGTTGGCGTATTTCGAGATTAGAATTTGTCACTCCGATTGTCGGAGAGGTATCTCTGGGCCCTCTCGGTAATGCACATCACATAAGCCTTGCAAGCATTGCAACTAATGAGTTAGTTGTGAGATGATGTATTACGGAACGAGTAAAGAGACTTGCCGGTAACGAGATTGAACTAGGTATTGAGATACCAACGATCGAATCTCGGGCAAGTAACATACCGATGACAAAGGGAACAATGTATGTTGTTATGCGGTCTGACCGATAAAAGATCTTCGTATAATATGTAGGAGCCAATATGAGCATCCAGGTTCCGCTATTGGTTATTGATCGGAGACGTGTCTCGGTCATGTCTACATTGTTCTCGAACCCGTAGGGTCTGCACGCTTAAGGTTACGATGACAGTTATATTATGAGTTTATGCATTTTGATGTACCGAAGGTTGTTCGGAGTCCCGGATGTGATCACGGACATGACGAGGAGTATCGAAATGGTCGAGACATAAAGATTGATATATTGGAAGCCTATGTTTGGATATCGGAAGTGTTCCGGGTGAAATCGGGATTTTACCGGAGTACCGGGAGGTTACCGGAACCCCCCGGGAGGTATATGGGCCTTAGTGGGCCTTAGTGGAAGAGAGGAGAGGTGGCCAGAGATGGGCCGCGCGCCCCTCCCCCCCTTGGTCCGAATTGGACAAGGAGAGGGGGCCGGCCCCCCTTCCTCCTCTCTCTCCTCTTTCCCCCCTCCACGAATCCTATTCCAACTAGGAAAGGGGGGAGTCCTACTCCCAGAGGAAGTAGGACTCCTCCTGGCGCGCCTCTCCTGGCCGGCCGGCCCCCCTCCCTTGAACCTTTATATACGGAGGCAGGGGCACCCCCTAGAGACACAAGTTGATCCACGTGATCATATTCTTAGCCGTGTGCGGTGCCCCCTTCCACCATAGTCCTCGATAATATTGTAGCGGTGCTTAGGCGAAGCCCTGCGACGGTAGTACATCAAGATCGTCACCACGCCGTCGTGCTGATGGAACTCTTCCCCGACACTTTGCTGGATCGGAGTCCGGGGATCGTCATCGAGCTGAACGTGTGCTAGAACTCGGAGGTGCCGTAGTTTCGGTGCTTGATCGGTCGGGCCGTGGAGACGTACGACTACATCAACCAAACGCTTCCGTTGTCGATCTACAAGGGTACGTAGATCATACTCTCCCCTCTCGTTGCTATGCATCACCATGATCTTGCGTGTGCGTAGAATTTTTTTTGAAATTACTACGTTCCCCATCAGTAAACGCGTGGCATAGGTTGTCGATACTTCCAATCGGGGTTCAATTTTTATATTGAGTTGACCGGGAACAGGCTTGGAGTAGTACAGACCAAACCGGCAACGTGTTGGAATTGGATTGGAGTTTCATTGAGGGACCGGGTGAAAGTACAACTCATATAGCGTCAAAACACAGGACTATACTACCACGTACGAAAAATTGGTATTGACGGACGGACGGACGCGATCACATGAATAGTATCACCTCGGATGTAGAAAAAATAATATAGGTGAAAAAATTGAAAGCGTAAATTCACGGGAAGAAGCGTATTGTGACGGTGAACCCACGGAGTCAATCCATGCTTTATTATTAGGGATAGACTAGCACAAATGCCCGTGCATTGCAACGGGAAAAAACAACGGTTCCTATGAATGGGCCAGGTCGAGCAACTATGCCATAAGGCAATGGATGGATCGTTGATTAGGACATGCATGGGTATGATTCCCAGTAAATTGATTTGACTGAAGAGTGTAATTTTATTGTTAATAGCACAAATGCCCGTGCATTGCAACGGGAGAAAACACTGATTCTTACCACTCAAAATTGGCCAGGTCGAACGGTTAGACATGTACTTGTTTTAACTACAAAATTTAAGTAAAAAAAGCACAATCCATAATAGCACATTCTCTAGAAAAAAGTAATTATGTATAAGAGCACAAGCTTGCTGTCCAATAACGCAATCTCCAAGAAAAATAGCCATTTCTTTTAGGGCTATATACATAGAAAATAGTGAGGTAAAAATTCTTCACAGAGAATGCACATTGGTACTTTTAGATTTTTGGATAAAGATATGTTTATGATGGCACAACCGATATATGTACATAAGATGATTCTAGGCAGCTAATTATCTATTTTTAATAAACTAAGAGGGCCTGATGTACTATTTTCTAATTAAGAACTTTTAGGCAAAATAAGTAAAGGAACGCTTTGGATGGATGAGCAAATTAATTGGACAAGCAGATGATTAGAAGTTGTATCTAGGCCATTGTTGTACGTACGTGTTTAGGCAGCCAACCAAAGTTTGTATAGCCGACTACAACTCCGGCGTGCAGTACTTCATTTTCGCAGTCCTGTCCGAGGAAGCCCGTCGTCTCATCCTTGCCGAGTCCGCCTATAACCTCAGGTATGCAGCATCAACTTGTATCTGAGCAGGCCGGCGTCCCGTCCTTGCCGTGTCCGCCTACACAACTTCGGCCGGCGTCGCGTCCGAGCGTGCAGGATGTCTGAGCAGCCCAGCGTCTTCTTGTCCGAGCGCGCACGATGCATGAGAAGCCCGGCGTCCCGCCCTCTTCGGAATGCAGGATTTCATCAACATGTTGTCTTTGCCGCTGTGTCCGAGCAACCCAACGTCTCGTCCTTGCCGACAACTCCGGCATGCAGGATTGCATCAACATGTTGTCTTCGCTGCTGTGCCCGAGCAGCCCCGCGTCTCGTCCTTGCCGTGTCCGGCTACAACTCCGGCACGCAGTACCGACCATGCTTCCTTTCTCTTGTTTTCCTGTGCTTCCTTTCTCTTTCTCAGCTCATTGTTTGTTTTATGGAGCGGCTGGTTGATGTTACAAAGAACTTCAAAACCTATGTAAACTGATGAGAATCGATTTAACAGGGCGAGGTGGAACTATTGAGAAACTAATAAGCAGGCAACAAACTATTTTTTGCGGCCTTTGTAAGTCGAGGCGTGGCTGTCGGCCATAAGGCCGAGCAGCGTAGCGAGCTGGCAAGTCTCTGGTGATAGTTGGGCTACGGTGCGGTTTTGGGGGATAGATGGGCTAACACCCAGGTGGGAACGACCAGCCTATGCGAACCATATATGGGTTGAGGTGCGGGCGGGGGCGACCGGCCTAACCGGGACGGACTGCTGGGAACGAACAAAGGTTTGAGGAATCGAATCGTTTTTTTCTTATATGCTTTAGTACCATCTCACGTATATGTTTTAAATTCAAACTGAAAGCGTAAATTTAAAGGAAAAAAGTGTATTGTAACGGTGAACTCACGGAGTCAATCCGTGCTTTATTATTAGGGATAGATTCATTCTTTAAATGACTATTGGTACATTCTGAACTTTAAAAGTAGAACATGAAATAAATAGCAATATCAAAAAATTTGAAGTAATACCAGCAACAAGCTAACCAATCGAGTGTGATAGTTGCAGTAAGCATCTATTCAAAAATAATAATGCATCAAGCATATTCTGCTCATATTTTTTAGTTAAGAATTTCTTTTGTGTGGAACTCACATCAAAACGAATTTTAACAGAAAAAAATTTCTTGGAGGAATTCATATTAACATGTTTGATGCTTCCTGGGTTTGAGTTGAATCTGTAAATATATTCCATGAAAAAAAATAATTTGTAAAATATATGCTCGATACCCTTAACTGAAGCTATTACTCTGAATTCGCCCTCATGTCACTTCCTATGTTTATTATCTATATCTACTTTGTGCTTCTTTTAACTAAAAGAAATATAGCCAATTTAATTCACAAATGACACCAAGATAACCAGATCATATGTTCAAGTCACAGCCCACCCCTTGTCTCCTGCTATGCAACCACACAATTAGAGATGCGTACCAGAGCACTGAAGCGAACAAAAAAAAACCAAGGATGCTTCCTTCCCGATGCATGTTGTTCTTGATGTCGAAGGACCGTGGCTTGTGTAGAGAGCAGACCATCAGATAATTACGCACACCAAGCCCAGCACGTTGGACACACGCCACACACATGACGGCAGAGACGCATGCAGCCGGCCAGCATGCTTTGCCGCCCGAGTGGTGCACATGAGCGCGCATCGCACGTCACACTCGCTGGACATAGTTACCGGACGCACGCGGCACACCAGCACAGCCCATGTCCTCGTCAAACCCACTGTCTGCTGCTAGACAACGGACGTCTCGGTCGTCTCGTCCTCGTGTTCCCTTCTTCCTCCTCTCCAATCGGGAACTGCTAATTCCCTAGATAGATTAGGCGGGCGCGTAGGCGACAGACGGTCTCGAGCGTTGCCAGAAAGCGCCATGGGGCTCTGGGACTCGCTTCTCAACTGGTTCCGAAGGTTTGCCGCCTAGCCCTCTTCTTCCATCCTTTTTGCTCATGGTCGGTAGGAGGGACGAAGCACCCTGTGGAACTTGCCTCATCGTATGCCTCCTCTCATCCGATGGCTCTATCTGCTAGTCCGCCTCTACTGCCGGATCCACCTTTTGCCTTCTCTTTCATGAGCCGGTATTTATTGGAGGGTTAGAGGCGGCATCCAGTGTTGCGGAGATTGGTGTCTCGTGTAGGAAACAAACACGAGCGGGGAGACCGGGAGTGCTTGCGAACAAAAAGACTCCAAGTGGGCAACATATATAGGACAAAAAAATCACCTAAACGGGGCAGACGAAAACAACAACGCGGCGGGGGATATATAGATAGATTAAGTACCACCTTGAATATAGAAATAAATATAGACGTGTTGAAGAAAAAAACTGAAAGCGTAAATTCACGGGAAGAAACGTAAGGGCCCGTGCGTTGCAACGAAATAAAAAAATGTCCACACACTTTCTTAATGACAAAACACAGCGTGCAAGCCATAATAACCAAGCTCTCCTTTTTTAGTGAGAGACTCATGCATTCATGGTAAAAACTAATGTATATTTTAAGGTAGATGCATGATGTTAATATCATATAGTATGATTTATATAACCATGAATGCCACTATATCGTAGATAAAAAATATATCAAATGAGATACTTTTACTTTATGAAATATCATAAACTTTGTGAATACTTCAAATGATATTAGTAGAAACTGTAAATTTTTCAGAAATTTAGAAAATCAAATAACATACTTAGAGTTTGAACCTACTTGAATTTAAATTTAGTTTGAATTTGAATAGGAAATATTAACTATATGTAATACTCCTATGTAAATATTTTATTTGGATCTTTAGTGCTCCATATAAGCAAACATAAATTCTACAAGGCATTTGAATGAATTTTGGTTCAAACAATCCAATTTTTGTTTGAAATAAAACGAAAGTAGAAAAGGAAAATAGACAGAACCCATCCCATGAGTAGATGGGTCCTCTCTCTGTTTATTGGATCAGATCTCTTTCTTGTTGGCACCTGCAACCAGCTATCTCATGTATGCCCTTCTCTCTCGATCCATCTGATCTCGTATGATAAATTGAACCCACACCTCACCCCATTTTTCTTTCTTTCAGACTTGTTGATTGTCTACTTGCGGACATATAAAAATCGGTGGGATTTGATGTGAAGTAGCAAGGTGGTACTATCAATTAACAGAAGCAAACTTTGTCTTCTAAAAGAAACTGAAAGGCAACTCTGCTGGTTGCATCCTTTACTACGTAATAACGTAGAGGTTCTTGGGTTGATCCCAAAAAAGAGCAATATTTTTTCCTTATTTCAGGATGCCTTGCAGTTATTTTTGCCTAGATGGGCTAAGGGTCAATAGCGGCTTGGTGAAGAGGGTGTTGGGGAACGTAGCATAAATTCAAAATTTTCTTACGTGTCACCAAGATCTATCTATAGAGTCATCTAGCAACGAGGGAGGAGTGGATCTACATACCCTTGTAGATCGCGCGCGGAAGCGTTCAAGAGAACGGGTTGATGGAGTCGTACTCGTCGTGATCCAAATCACAGATGATCCTAGCGCCGAACGGACGGCACCTCCGCGTTCAACACACGTACGGAGCAGCGACGTCTCCTCCTTCTTGATTCAGCAAGGAGGGAGGAGAGGTTGATGGAGATCCAGCAGCACGACGGCGTGGTGGTGGAAGTAGCGGGATTCTAACAGGGCTTCGCCAAGCGCTGCGGGAGGAGGGAGATGTGTCATGGGAGGGAGAGGGAGGCGCCAGGGCTTAGGTGCAGCTGCCCTCCCTTCCCCCCCCCCCACTATATATAGGGCGAAGGGAGAGGGGGGGCGCAGCCTTGGCCCTTCCTCCAAGGAAGGGTGCGGCCAGGGAGGAGTCCATCCTCCCCAAGGCATCTAGGAGGTGCCTTCCCCCTTTAGGACTCTTTCTTTCCCTTATCTCTTGGCGCATGGGTCTCTTGGGGCTGGTGCCCTTGGCCCATATAGGCCAAGGCGCACACCCCTACAGCCCATGTGGCCCCCGGGGCAGGTGGACCCCCTTGGTGGACCCCCGGACCCCTTTCGGCACTCCCGGTAAATATCGATAATGCGCGAAACTTTTCCGGCGACCAAAACAAGACTTCCCATATATAAATCTTTACCTTCGGACCATTCCGGAACTCCTCGTGACGTCCGGGATCTCATCCGGGACTCCGAACAACTTTCGGGTTACCGCATACTAATATCTCTATAACCCTAGCGTCACTGAACCTTAAGTGTGTAGACCCTACGGGTTCGGGAGACATGCAGACATGACCGAGATGACTCTCCGGTCAATAACCAACAGCGGGATCTGGATACCCATGTTGGCTCCCACATGTTCCACGATGATCTCATCGGATGAACCACGATGTCAAGGACTTAATCAATCCCGTATACAATTCCCTTTGTCTAGCGGTACGATACTTGCCCGAGATTCGATCGTCGGTATCCTGATACCTTGTTCAATCTCGTTACCGGCAAGTCTCTTTACTCGTTTCGTAACACATCATCCCGTGATCAACTTCTTGATCACATTGTGCACATTATGATGATGTCCTACCGAGTGGGCCCAGATATACCTCTCTGTTTACACGGAGTGACAAATCCCAGTCTCGATTCGTGCCAACCCAACAGACACTTTCGGAGATACCTGTAGTGTACCTTTATAGCCACCCAGTTACGTTGTGACGTTTGGCACACCCAAAGCACTCCTACGGTATCCGGGAGTTGCATAATCTCATGGTCTAAGGAAATGATACTTGACATTAGAAAAGCTTTAGCATACGAACTACATGATCTTGTGCTAGGCTTAGGATTGGATCTTTGTCCATCACATCATTCTCCTAATGATGTGATCCCGTTATCAATGACATCCAATGTCCATGGTCAGGAAACCGTAACCATCTATTGATCAACGAGCTAGTCAACTAGAGGCTTACTAGGGACATGGTGTTGTCTATGTATCCACACATGTATGTGAGTTTCCTATCAATACAATTCTAGCATGGATAATAAACGATTATCATGAACAAAAAAATATAATAATAACTAATTTATTATTGCCTCTAGGACATATTTCCAACAAAGGACGGGGTGCAGCAAGTCATTATGCATCAGCTTCGTCGCCGCGCCGCCGGGCTGCCAGGCGTAAAATAAAGTAGTCGTCCGAGGGCTCGTCCGTGGGACTGAACAAGAGCTTTGGCCGGCCGGCGGCGACAGACTGTGGTTTGCCCGCCGGAGGTGGAGCTCGAAGAAGCGCGGCGATGAGAGCATGGCCTGCCACGAACATGAGAAGCCGGCAAGTAGGCAAGGATTTCCGTGACGACTTTGTGTGGCAACGGCGACCTCTGTGCCGAGGCATCATCGTCCTGCTGCTTCTCCTGCTCGTGTGCCGCTATCGATCCTTGTGCTTAATTGTTCTTGGATGTGGTGGCTTCCGATGATGGCCCGATCGGTGATCTCTTGCGTGGCTGCCCATGATGGCTTGATCTAATTTAAAACGGGGAGAGATCCAAGTTGGCTATGTGAAGCAGGAATTGTTCTTGTGTACGTAGACGTCGCAAGTTGGTGTTTGAGTTTGATTCGGTTTGGGCGTCGCGTGTCTTGTTTCCTAGCTAGTGTCTACGTGTTTGTGTAGTACCACGTGACCAGAACTAACGTCGTCATGATCACATGAATAGTACCATCTCGGATGTAGAAAATAATTTAGATGAAAAAAATTGAAAGCGTAAATTCACGAAAAGAAAGCGTATTGTGACGGTGAATTCACGGAGTCAATCCGTGCTTTATTATTAGGACTAGTACAAATGCCCGTGTGTTGCACCGGGCGAAAAAAGGCATAATCAGCTTGCCATTGTGCATCATTTTTAGACCCAATTTTAATAAATATCCATAACAAGGTTAAACATGAAAATTTCTTATTTTTAATAAAAGTTAAAGTTTTCATAAAAAATGAAACACTTTTAAGAATAGTTAATGTTTCATGAAAACTGAAACATTTCTCTAGAAAAGAACATTTTTATGGAAAAATATATTTGAACAGATGTCTTTTATGAAAAGATTTTTTTAGTTGTACATTTCTAGATGGACTTTGTTTTAGTAAAAATAATGGAACTTTCTTTGGGGAATTTTTAAGTGTTCTAAAAATGCGACCATATTTTTTTAAACAGAGATAGTGTGAATATATGTAAAACTGTGTATATTTTAAAGCTATTTTTACCGTGTTAATTTTGTTAATTTTTTTACAGATATTTTTTGTAGCATTTTTGTTAGGTAATTTTTACAGATGGTTGTTTGGTGGGAAGAGTTAACTATTTGGGCTTAGCCCAAACAAAGCACTTGACATTAACTTTTATTAAAATAAGGACGCACGAAGTCATCTTCCTTATCGTTCCCCATTTCAAGTCTCTTTTGTTGAAGTGCTCTACGCCGCCACCCGCATCATGTCTACCTTCTTTGTCGACATGGACCTATCCCTTCCTCCGGTGGTGCGCCTAATTAATGGAGGGTTCCCGATGGGGTTAGGGGGGAGGGGTGCGAGTAGTCGCCGTTTGGTGCCCTTTCCGCTGCGTTCGCCCTGTCAATCACAACCCCTACCAGCTGCGGTCGGAGTTGATCAATTGTTTCGTCCAAAGCGGCATATATGGCCATGAATGTAAATGAAAATATTAAAAGGCAACATACTTTTTGCCGAATAATACGCCACCGCAATCATGGCAGTCCAGTTAACGATTTTAATTGAAACTGAAGCCATTATTGAATACACACACAATAATAAAAGCACCAAAATAGCAACTAAAGGGTTTGATTTCAGTCAAAGAATATAGCATTACATCAATAGCAAAACATGATGATATTTGTGAAAAATAATAATAAGAGCACTGCAACTGCTAGTAAAAGCAATATTATCCAACATGATAATTTGAACCAGCACATAGGACCACCATCAACCACAACATACTCACACAATTTTAATTAAACAGTACATGTCTAATTTTTTTATGAAAGCTAGAAACTGAAAGTAATTTACAGCCAACAATTTGTAATTGACCCTACTGGTCTACATCCAGTGAATTATGAGATACCATTTCTTTTCCTACATATCTAAAGGCACCATCAGGGATGCCAGCCAACAGAGAAGCTTCCTTTTTCAGAAATAGCACACATGTCCTGTTTTGACAGAATGGAAGCTAGCACCACCAAGTAAATCAATCTTAGAAAAAGAATAAAGTTCCGAGATGAGCTTACATTATCAATTTGCACAAATGTATTGTCATATCTTTTCTTACGGATTCATATTGGAGAATAAAATTGTCCCAGAATCAACAAAATGTTCGGATTACTTTACAAAGATCATCATTTTTTGTTAATATGAAACCTTATGAATCGTATCTCCTCAAATATGTACGTCTCCCAGCCGCAAGTCACCACCTCTCTTCCATCCATTTTAGAAGCTTCACCATTCACCACGACGCCTCTGAGCCACCGCCATCAATTTCTTTGAAAACTTAGATAGATAGATAGATAGATAGATAGATAGATAGATAGTGCACTAAAAGAGAAAAAATTCATAAGAAAAGTAATGTATACACCTGATATCCTAACTACCAAGAACCGAACTGTGGTAAAAACAAACTAATACACACCATGGCTATCCAACAACACACAGTAGTGACAAATCTGAACCGGATCCCCTTTCCATAGGATCTGATATACCTTCAGGCTGATTAACTCTAGGTGTTCTATGAAAACTCTGAAAGTCTGAATCAACTCATGTGCAACTTTTGACGATGGTGCAAATGGAGAGGCGTCACAAGATTGGATCCTTATACTGCTATATACTGTAGTACATTTAAAGCAAATAAGCTAAGAAATTGGACAGCAGGATGAAGGTGCACCACACCATCCAATTCTAAAAAGGTGGTGGCTAATGGTCTTCCTCGTTGAATCCATAAGGAGTATGCTTTTATATCCTTGAACTAAGCTGAAACTCAAGAGCTCTAAAATCTGAACGTAAAAACTTGATTTCTTGGAAGGAGGGCCACTGCACCAAATCGTGTTGCCTCGCCCGTGCATCACCGAAGCTGGGGCACTTATTTAACCCGCACATGGTGACTCATACATAAGAGAAGACCCAAGCAGAGCGATCAAGCCGTGCAATTCAAGTTATTAAAATACTAAATAGTTATTGTATCTGGACGGACAGTCTTATGTAAAACATTTAAATAATACGTAGTAGTTTGCAAGGAGATACATACTATTTTTCAAATGGCGTGTATATAAGTATACAACTGATACCACTTCAACTAAAAATAAACCTACCCTTGCCCATCAGAGAGCATGTTTTAATTTGTTCATGACCTCTGCATTTTATTCAGAAACAAGCATGCACCAAGATACTCACATAGAAAGCAGAAACCTCAAAATTCCATATGCTTTCTGTTTTTAAAACCAAGTTCCAGGTGGATTCCATATTCTAACTGCACTTTACAGGAATGGACCTACAATCATATTAAGAGGATCCTTTCATCTTGAGCTGGTGCTTCAGCTGTTGGAACACTTAAGCTCAGATCTTCAGTATGATTTTCTTTAAGTGTAGGATCGAACAAAACCTACATGATAGATTGCTTATATTGATTAATAATCATTCAAGCAATTTTCTTGCACAGATAACACTACGTCATGAAACGTATTGCTGGTATATCTTTGTTCAGTTTTTGTAATAAGATAAAGTACTTAAATGTGTGCTTACATCTATTGCATGATCTGAAGGAATAAACCAAATCAAAAGCGACTCTATGGTCTAATTATCTCTTTACTATTAATAATACTACAAATAGAACTCTGGTACTAATTCTACAGAAAAGATACGCCAAATACACTATCAGGTTCAGTACCAACACCAGTTTAGACATCAAAACATATTTATAGTATAGTGGTACAGCTGCAGGTGTAAAGTCGTGCAAATTCTCGATGGTACAAACTGTAAGCTGGCAAATTGTCGATGCAATGTAGGTGCCAAATAAGTGTTGGTGTCATACCACAGTGCACTGACACAAAGCATAAAGGAGAATGGCATATTAACATTTCATTGTTGTACCAAAGAACAGACCATAGCTTCACTGCTAAGATTAATGCGGTAGTAGCACTGCAATGACTTGTCAATAGTGACCTCGCTCCAGAATGAGAGCAATTACAATAGGTTAAAACTGTTTACCAAAAAAGAGTATCAAATAGATAGAAGATAGTTTTGCTGAAATAGATCGGGACTTTGAGAGATCAGATCAAGGAGAGACAGGTAGTGCATGTAACCTTAGGGCAGGATGGCACCCACGATCTGGTTGCTGTGTCGGGGACCGGAGCAGAGGGCGTCGGTCAAGACCAGGAGTTCCCGAACTTCATCCACGATTTTGCATCATCCTCCCGCACGAGGAGCAGAAGCGCCACCATCCCCGAAGCACAGGACGTCGAGCTGGACGTGGTTGCAAGCCTTAGAAAAGGACGGGGTGCCGCCGCCGTTGAAGCGAGGGGATCGAAGGTCGGGGAGGCCCGCCCCTACCCCCCGTCATGCCTCGCGCGGAAGCGCCGCCGTCCGCCTGGTTTCGGTGAAGCTTTCAGCCGTCGCGCCGCCCTCCTTCCTTCCCTTTGGCTCCCCTTCTCGTGCCTGCTGCCCTCCATGGCCGTCCCTTGGCTAGGTTGTGCCCTTCGTCCCCAACCCTGCGAGGCTGCGGCAGTGGCAGCTGCCGGCGCTGCAGCTCGGCGGCGTGTGGAGGTGATGGGCCGTGGAAGTTTGGGCGACGGGGGCGGCGGCGCAGGATTGGGGACGATGGGTGCGGTGGAGGCAGGGTGTGCGGGAGGATTCGCTCGGGTAGGGTTTGCTCTGGCTCGGGTGCGGGTTGGGATCACGAAACGTTTGACGACGCACGACTCCCCGAATTAGTACCACCTCGTTTATATTACAATTTTGTCTATATAAATCATAAAAGCGTATTATGACATGAGAAAAAAGCGTATTGTGACAGTGAACCCACGGAGTCAATCCATGTTTTATTATAAAACTAGCACAAATGCCCGTGCGTTGCAGCGGGAGAAGAACAAAACCATACTTCATAAACCCGATAGCTCAAGACCCTTCCCCCTCCTCCTCCTCCCACGACCGACTACCACACATGATGACATCAGTAAACTCTTTGAAATCTTGCACACTGCCACATGATAAACACACATGAAAAGATGTGTTGTGCAAAACATAACCGTGAAAGGAATTCGTAAGTATACTGTAGGTGCGTGCAATTTAAATCACAGAAATATCTACCTGGTCGCGAGTATCTCTTCAGGGATTTTTTGACGTTGCTTAGTGATGCCCAAAAAATATCGCACTATAATAAAAATAGTAAAGTCTTAGTACAACATTCTTGCTTCACTACGGAGGCAACAAAGATTTCCATGAACCAGTGTTGGCTAGGTTTAGGGACTGGGTAGCATAGCGCTATTTGTGTCCAATGATATTAGAAGCATTTTTTGCGGGGCAATGATATTATGAGCATTGTACAAAGATCCTCCATCAGTGCGGAGTTTGTGTTACACACAACACGTAGTCCAATTGCTTGTGCTTTGGTGACCAAAATTATTTTTATTAGGAGCACTCTAAGAGTTTGTGATGGGCGCTAGCGTGTCGAGCAGAAAAATAAGAGCAAATGTTTTGTTCTCAGAAAAATATTGTACATGACCAACATAGAATGAGTCATGTTTATTATGATTTAGACATAGTATTTTTTTGCGCATGTTAAACAACTCCAACATAATTTGCTATTAAGTTATAATTTGATGTCAATTTAGATATAAAAAGTAGTTCAACTTGCCTGATGCATGCACGAAGACGTTTAGTGCCATTATATCCCATTTGGAGACCCTCTCTTTCCTTTTTTTTAGTTTTATATATTTTCCTTCCTTACCTTATTATTTATGGGAAACTTTCCATTTTTTTCTGTCTAGAGATGAAATACCGGCCCTCTTTCTTTCCTTATTCCGCCATCAACCCGCCCTCTTTCCTTCTTTATTTTTCTCCCTCTTTCTTTCCTTAGTCTGCCATCAACCCGCCCTCTTTCCTTATTTATTTTTCTCTCTTTTCTTTCTTATTCTGTCATGAAATCCCTCTTCTTTCCTTCTTTGTTTTTCTCTCTTTTCTTCCTTATTATGAAAGGACTTATTTCCTTCTTTATTGATTTCCGAGATGGCTCCTTGATACCGAGAAAACTCGAAGATGTATATAAATTACAAAGACTAAGTTTAAGAAAGCGGTATGGGACTATTTATTGCACCAGGTTGTGGGCCAGCCTCGCCCGTTCGGTAGTGTGGCTTCCTTCGGGTGGGACAGAATAATGTGGCCCCTCCTGGCTTGGTAGAGTAAGAGGGTAATCCTTGTTTTTATAAATATACAATGTGCCAGCTGAGTTGGTGGTTTGCTCTATGCGCTTTTCTGGCAGCTGGCGTTCGAATCCTCAGCATATAATTTTTAGTTTTTGCGCCCATTCACATATCAGGTGGGCCGGCTATCAAAAATCTGGATGGCCTGTCACGCGCGAAAATAATTATATATGGAAACAACAGACGGACGAAAATCGTGGCAGAAAGATGAATAGTATCATCTCAGATGTGGAAAATAATATAGGTGAAAAAAAATTGAAAGTGAAAAAAAAATTGAAAGCGTAAATTCACGGGAAGAAGCGTATTGTGACGGTGAACCCGCCCTCTTTCCTTATTTATTTTTCTCTCTTTTCTTTCTTATTCTGTCATGAAATCCCTCTTCTTTCCTTCTTTGTTTTTCTCTCTTTCCTTCCTTATTATGAAAGGACTTCTTTCCTTCTTTATTGATTTCCGAGATGGCTCCTTGATACCGAGAAAACTCAAAGATGTATATAAATTACAAAGACTGAGTTTAAGAGAGCGGTATGGGACTATTTATTGCACCAGGTTGTGGGCCAGCCTCGCCCGTTCGGTAGTGTGGCTTCCTTCGGGTGGGACGGAATAATGTGGCCCCTTCTGGCTTGGTAGAGTAAGAGGGTAATCCTTGTTTTTATAAATATACAATGTACCAGCTGAGTTGGTGGTTTGCTCTATGCACTTTTCTGGCCGCCGGCGTTCGAATCCTCAGCATATAATTTTTAATTTTTGCGCGCATTCACATATCAGGTGGGCCGGCTATCAAAAATTCAGCATATAATTTTTAATTTTTGTGCCCATTCACATATCAGGTGGGCCGGCTATCAAAATTTTGGATGGCCTGTCACGCGGGAAAATAATTATATATAGAAACAACAGACGGACGAAAATCGTGGCAGAAAGATGAATAGTATCATCTCGGATGTGGAAAATAATATAGGTGAAAAAAATTGAAAGTGAAAAAAAATTGAAAGCGTAAAATCACGGGAAGAAGCGTATTGTGACGGTGATATATATATATATACATATATATATATATAATAATAAAGCATGGATTGACTCCGTGGATTCACCGTCACAATACGCTTCTTCCTGTGAATTTACGCTTTCAGTTTTTTTTCAATATGTCTATATTTTTTCCAAAATCCAAGGTGGTACTAATCTATCTATGTTTATATGTATATAAGAAAAACCTGAGAAGGTAAATCCTCTTTCTTTCCGTGTCCAACTATGCCAGGTCGTCCGTCGTCCGTGCTATGCCAGGTCTTCTACGTCGTCCCGCACACATCCGACTTCTTTTCTATCGGTGCTGATCCGGACTGCTTTTCATACCAGTGTCTATCCGATTTTTTTTGTATAAAAGTGTAGGCACCTATAACCTCCGTACCTGTCCTCTCGCTCCGTCCACGAAGAGGAGAGGAGTATCTGCCCTATGGACGTCGTCGCCGCACTCCTTTGTTGTCGTCGGACACCGACCCAGAGGTGCTTGCCCCTCGAGGTCGCGTTGACGCCGACTCGGCCACCTCCTAGGATGCGGCTCCCCAATGACACCGCGGCCCCAGGGTTCACACCGGTGCCGCCTCTCCAGTCCTGGCTTCAGCCCCTCTCACCGTAAACCTCAGCAATGGCTCCTGCCCACGCCAATGTTGGAAATATGCCCTAGAGGCAATAATAAAAGTATTATTATATTTCAATATTCATGATAAATGTCTTTTATTCATGCTATAACTGTATTATCCGGAAATCGTAATACACGTGT
This sequence comes from Triticum aestivum, assembly GCF_018294505.1. NCBI lineage: Eukaryota > Viridiplantae > Streptophyta > Magnoliopsida > Poales > Poaceae > Triticum > Triticum aestivum. The sequence goes on along the minus strand of NC_057797.1, from coordinate 413,288,986 downwards.
GAATACTTAGACCACAATATGTCCCTGGTGAGCCTCTAGTTGACCAGCTCGTTGTGATCAACAGATAGTCATGGTTTCCTGACTATGGACATTGGATGTCGTTGATAACGGGATCACATCATTAGGAGAATGATGTGATGGACAAGACCCAATCCTAAGCATAGCATAAAAGATCGTGTAGTTCGTTTTGCTAGAGCTTTGCCAGTGTCAAGTATCTCTTCCTTCGACCATGAGATCGTGTAACTCCCGGATACCGTAAGAGTGCCTTGGGTGTATCAAACGTCACAACGTAACTGGGTGACTATAAAGGTGCATTACAGGTATCTCCGAAAGTATCTGTTGGGTTGACACGGATCGAGACTGGGATTTGTCACTCCGTATGACGGAGAGGTATCTCTGGGCCCACTCGGTAATGCATCATCATAATGAGCTCAATGTGACCAAGGTGTTGGACATGGGATCATGCATTACAGTACGAGTAAAGTGACTTGCCGGTAATGAGACTGAACAAGGTATTGGGATACCGACGATCGAGTCTCGGGCAAGTAACGTACCGATTGACAAAGGGAATTGCATACAGGGTTTGATCGAATCCTCGACATAGTGGTTCATCCGATGACAACATCGAGGAGCATGTGGGAGCCATCATGGGTATCCAGATCCCGCTATTGGTTATTGACCTGAGAGCGTCTCGGTCATGTCTGCATGTCTCCCGAACCCGTAGGGTCTACACACTTAAGGTTCGGTGACGCTAGGGTTATTAGGAAGACTAGTATGTGACTACCGAATGTTGTTCGGAGTCTCGGATGGGATCCTGGACGTCACGAGGAGATCCGGAAGGGTCCGGAGGTAAAGATTTATATATGGGAAGTTGTTAAACGGACACCGGGAAGTTTCGGGGTCATACCGGTATTGTACCGGGGCCACCGGAAGGGTTCCGGGGGTCCACCGGGAGGGGCCACCCCTCCCGGGGGGCCACATGGGCTGCGTGGGGCAGGGAGCCAGCCCCTGGTGGGCTGGCCGCACCCCCCTCCCTTGGGCCCATGCGCCTAGGGTTGAGGGGGAACCCTAGAGGGGGCGCCCCCCTTGGCTTGGGGGGCAAGCCACCCTCTCCCCCTCTCCCCTTGGCCGCCGCACCCCCCTAGATGGGTTCTAGGGGGCCGGCCCCCTTCTCCCTTCCCCCTATAAATAGAGGGGTGAGGGGAGGGCAGCCGCACCATCCTCCAAGGCGCAGCCCTCCCCTCCCCAACACCTCTCCTCCTCCGTTGTGTGCTTGGCGAAGCCCTGTCGGAGTACTGCCTCTCCTCCATCACCACGCCGTCGTGCTACCGGTGGAGCTGTCTTCCTCAACCTCTCCTTCCCCCTTGCTGGATCAAGAAGGAGGAGACGTCTCCCGTCCCGTACGTGTGTTGAACGCGGAGGTGCTGTCCGTTCAGCGCTTGGTCATCGGTGATTCGAATCACGTCGAGTACGACTACATCATCACCTTGCAAGCTTCCGCACGCGATCTACAAGTGGTATGTAGATGCAAACTCTCTCCCTTGACTCGTTGCTTAGATGAACTCATAGATGGATCTTGGTGAAACCGTAGGAAAATTTTTAATTTTCTGCAACGTTCCCCAACAGTGGCATCATGAGCTAGGTCTATGCGTAGTTCTCTTTGCACGAGTAGAACACAATTTTGTTGTGGGCGTGGATTTTATCATCTTACTTGCCTCTACTAGTCTTTTCTTGCTTCGGCGGTATTGTGGGATGAAGCGGCCCGGACCAACCTTACACGTACGCTTACGTGAGACCGGTTCCACCGACTGACATGCACTAGTTGCATAAGGTGGCTGGCGGGTGTCTGTCTCTCCCACTTTAGTTGGAGCGGAATCGATGAACAGGGCCCTTATGAAGGGTAAATAGAAGTTGACAAAATCACGTTGTGGTGTTTCGTAGGTAAGAAAACGTTCTTGCTAGAACCCAATTGCAACCACGTAAAAGATGCAACAACAATTAGAGGACGTCTAACTTGTTTTTGCAGCGATTGATCATGTGATGTGATATGGCCAGAAGTTGTGATGAATGATGAATTGTGATGTCTGAGATCATGTTCTTTGTAATAGGATTCACGACTTGCATGTCGATGAGTATGACAACCGGCAGGAGCCATAGGAGTTGTCATTATTTTTTGTATGACCTGCGTGTCATTGAATAACGCCATGTAAACTACTTTACTTTATTGCTAAACGTTAGTCATAGAAGTAGAAGTAGTCGTTGGCGTGACAACTTCATGAAGACACGATGATGGAGATCATGGTGTCAAGCCGGTGACAAGATGATCATGGAGCCCCGAAGATGAAGATCAATGGAGCTATATGATATTGGCCATATCATGTCACAACTATATAATTGCATGTGATGTTTATTATGTTTATGCATCTTGTTTACTTAGGACGACGGTAGTAAATAAGATGATCCCTTATAAAATTTCAAGAAGTGTTCTCCCCTAACTGTGCACCATTGCTACAGTTTGTCGCTTCTAAGCACCACGTGATGATCGGGTGTGATGGATTCTTACGTTCACATACAACGGGTGTAAGACAGTTTTACACAGCGAAAACACTTAGGGTTAACTTGACGAGCCTAGCATGTGCAGACATGGCCTCGGAACACGGAGACCGAAAGGTCGAACACGAGTCGTATGGAAGATACGATCAACATGAGAATGTTCACCGACAATGACTAGTCCGTCTCACGTGATGATCGGACACGGCCTAGTCGACTCGGATCGTGTAACACTTAGATGACTAGAGGGATGTCTAATCTAAGTGGGAGTTCATAATTTGATTAGAACTTTATTATCATGAACTTAGTCTAAAACCTTTGCAAATATGTCTTGTAGATCAATGGCCAACGCTAATATCAACATAAACTTCAACGCGTTCCTAGAGAAAACCAAGCTGAAAGATGATGGTAGCAACTATACGGACTGGGTCCGGAACCTGAGGATCATCCTCATAGCTGCCAGGAAACAATATGTCCTAGAAGGACCGCTAGGTGACGCTCCCGTCCCAGAGAACCAAGACATTATGAATGCTTGGCAGTCTCGTGCTGATGATTACTCCCTCGTTCAGTGCGGCATGCTTTACAGCTTAGAACCGGGGCTCCAAAAGCGTTTTGAGCACCACGGAGCATATGAGATGTTCGAAGAGCTGAAACTAGTTTTTCAAGCTCATGCCCGGATCGAGAGATATGATGTCTCCGACAAGTTCTACAGTTGTAAGATGGAGGAAAACAGTTCTGTCAGTGAGCACATCCTGAAGATGTCTGGGTTGCACAACCGTATGACCCAGCTGAACATTAACCTCCCAGATGAGGCGGTCATTGACAGAATCCTCCAGTCGCTCCCACCAAGCTACAAGAGCTTTGTGATGAACTACAACATGCAGGGGATGGAAAAGATCATTCCTGAAGTGTTCTCGATGCTGAAGTCAGCAGAGGCTGAAATCAAGAAAGAACATCAAGTGTTGATGGTCAATAAGACCACTAAGTTCAAGAAGGGCAAGGGTAAGAAGAACTTCAAGAAGGACGGCAAAGATGTTGCCGCGCCTGGTAAGCCTGTTACCGGGAAGAAGTCAAAGAATGGACCTAAGCCTGAGACTGAGTGCTTTTATTGCAAGGGGAAGGGTCACTAGAAGCGGAACTGCCCCAAATACTTAGCGGATAAGAAGGCCGGCAACACCAAAGGTATATTTGATATACATGTGATTGATGTGTACCTTACCAGTACTCGTAGTAACTCCTGGGTATTTGATACCGGTGCCGTTGCTCATATTTGTAACTCACAGCAGGAGCTGCGGAATAAACGGAGACTGGCGAAGGACGAGGTGACGATGCGCGTCGGGAATGGTTCCAGAGTCGATGTGATCGCCGTCGGCACGCTGCCTCTACATTTACCTACGGGATTAGTTATAAACCTTAATAATTGTTATTTAGTGCCAAGTTTGAGCATGAACATTGTATCTGGATCTCGTTTAATACGAGATGGCTACTCATTTAAGTCTGAGAATAATGGTTGTTCGATTTATATGAGAGACATGTTTTATGGTCATGCTCCGATGGTCAATGGTTTATTCTTAATGAATCTCGAGCGTAATATTACACATGTTCATAGTGTAGATGCCAAAAGATTTAAAGTTGATAACGATAGTCCCACATACTTGTGGCACTGCCGCCTTGGTCACATTGGTGTCAAGCGCATGAAGAAGCTCCATGCCGATGGACTTTTAGAGTCTCTTGATTATGAATCGTTTGACACGTGCGAACCATGCCTTTTGGGCAAAATGACCAAGACTCCGTTCTCCGGAACAATGGAGCGAGCAACCAACTTGTTGGAAATCATACATACCGATGTGTGCGGTCCAATGAGCGTTGAGGCTCGCGGAGGATATCGTTATGTTCTCACTCTCACTGATGACTTAAGTAGATATGGGTATGTCTACTTAATGAAACACAAGTCTGAGACCTTTGAAAAGTTCAAGGAATTTTAGAATGAGGTAGAGAATCAACGTGACCGAAAGATAAAATTCTTACGATCAGATCGTGGAGGAGAATACTTAAGTCACGAATTTGGTACACACTTAAGGAAATGTGGAATCGTTTCACAGCTCACGCCGCCTGGAACACCTCAGCGAAACGGTGTGTCCGAACATCGTAATCGCACCCTATTGGATATGGTGCGGTCTATGATGTCTCTTACCGATTTACCGCTATCATTTTGGGGATACGCTCTAGAGACAGCTACATTCACTTTAAATAGGGCACCGTCTAAATCCGTTGAGACGACACCGTATGAATTATGGTTTGGAAAGAAAGCTAAGCTGTCGTTTCTAAAAGTTTGGGGATGCGATGCTTATGTCAAGAAACTTCAACCTGAAAAGCTCAAACCCAAGTCGGAAAAATGCGTATTCATAGGATACCCTAAGGAAACTGTCGGGTATACCTTCTACTTAAGATCCGAAGGCAAGATCTTTGTTGCCAAGAACGGATGCTTTCTGGAAAAAGAGTTTCTCTCGAAAGAAGTAAGTGGGAGGAAAGTAGAACTCGATGAAGTACTACCTCTTGAGCAGGAAAGTGGCGCAGCGCAGGAAACCGTTCCTGTGATGCCCACACCAACTGAAGAGGAAAACAATGATGATGATCAAGGTACTTCGGATCAAGTTGCTGCTGAACTTCGTAGGTCCACAAGGACACGTTCCGCACCAGAATGGTACGACAACCCTGTCCTGGAAATCATGTTGTTAGACAACAATGAACCTTCGAACTATGAAGAAGCGATGGCGGGCCCGGATTCCAACAAATGGCTTGAAGCCATGAAATCCGAGATAGAATCCATGTATGAAAACAAAGTATGGACTTTGACAGACTTGCCCGATGATCGGCGAGCGATAGAAAACAAATGGATCTTTAAGAAGAAGACGGACGCAGATGGTAATGTTACCATCTATAAGACTCGACTTGTCGCTAAAGGTTATCGACAAGTTCAAGGGATTGACTACGACGAGACTTTCTCTCCCGTAGCAAAGCTGAAGTCCGTCCGAATCATGTTAGCGATTGCCGCATACTATGATTATGAGATATGGCAGATGGGCGTCAAAACGGCATTCCTTAACGGGCATCTTAAGGAAGAGCTGTATATGATGCAGCCGGAAGGTTTTGTCGATCCTCGGAACGCTAACAAAGTATGCAAGCTCCAGCGATCCATTTATGGACTGGTGCAAGCATCTCGGAGTTGGAACATTCGCTTTGATGAGATGATCAAAGCGTTTGGGTTTATGCAGACTTATGGAGAAGCCTGCGTTTACAAGAAAGTGAGTGGGAGCTCTGTAGCATTTCTCATATTATATGTAGATGACATACTCTTGATGGGAAATAATATAGAATTTCTGGACAGCATTAAGGCCTACTTGAATAAGTGTTTTTCAATGAAGGACCTTGGAGAAGCTGCTTATATATTAGGCATCAAGATCTATAGAGATAGATCGAGACGCCTCATAGGTCTTTCACAAAGCACATACCTTGATAAGATTTTGAAGAAGTTCAAAATGGATCAGTCCAAGAAGGGGTTCTTGCCTATGTTACAAGGTGTGAGATTGAGCTCGGCTCAGTCACCGACCACGGCAAAAGATAAAGAAGAGATGAGTGTCATCCCCTATGCTTCAGCCATAGGATCTATTATGTATGCCATGCTGTGTACCAGACCCGATGTAAACCTTGCCGTAAGTTTGGTAGCTAGATACCAAAGTAATCCCGGCAAGGAACACTGGACAGCGGTCAAGAATATCCTGAAGTACCTGAAAAGGACAAAGGACATGTTTCTCGTTTATGGAAGAGACGAAGAGCTCGTCGTAAAGGGTTACGTCGACGCTAGCTTCGACTCAGATCTGGATGACTCAGAGTCACAAACCGGATACGTGTATATGTTGAATGGTGGAGCAGTAAGCTGGTGCAGCTGCAAGCAGAGCGTCGTGGCGGGATCTACGTGTGAAGCGGAGTACATGGCAGCCTCGGAGGCAGCGCATGAAGCGATTTGGGTGAAGGAGTTCATCACCGACCTAGGAGTCATACCCAATGCGTCAGGGCCGATCAAACTCTTCTGTGACAACACTGGAGCTATTGCCCTTGCCAAGGAGCCCAGATTTCACAAGAAGACCAGGCACATCAAGCGCCGTTTCAACTCCATCCGTGAAAATGTTCAAGATGGAGACATAGAGATTTGCAAAGTGCACACGGATCTGAATGTCGCAGATCCGCTGACTAAACCTCTCTCGCGTGCAAAACATGATCAACACCAGAACTCTATGGGTGTTCGATTCATCACAATGTAACTAGATTGGTGACTCTAGTGCAAGTGGGAGACTGTTGGAAATATGCCCTAGAGGCAATAATAAAAGTATTATTATATTTCAATGTTCATGATAAATGTCTTTTATTCATGCTATAACTGTATTATCCGGAAATCGTAATACACGTGTGAATACTTAGACCACAATATGTCCCTGGTGAGCCTCTAGTTGACCAGCTCGTTGTGATCAACAGATAGTCATGGTTTCCTGACTATGGACATTGGATGTCGTTGATAACGGGATCACATCATTAGGAGAATGATGTGATGGACAAGACCCAATCCTAAGCATAGCATAAAAGATCGTGTAGTTCGTTTTGCTAGAGCTTTGCCAGTGTCAAGTATCTCTTCCTTCGACCATGAGATCGTGTAACTCCCGGATACCGTAAGAGTGCCTTGGGTGTATTAAACGTCACAGCGTAACTGGGTGACTATAAAGGTGCATTACAGGTATCTCCGAAAGTATCTGTTGGGTTGACACGGATCGAGACTGGGATTTGTCACTCCGTATGACGGAGAGGTATCTCTGGGCCCACTCGGTAATGCATCATCATAATGAGCTCAATGTGACCAAGGTGTTGGACACGGGATCATGCATTACAGTACGAGTAAAGTGACTTGCCGGTAACGAGACTGAACAAGGTATTGGGATACCGACGATCGAGTCTCGGGCAAGTAACGTACCGATTGACAAAGGGAATTGCATACAGGGTTTGATCGAATCCTCGACATAGTGGTTCATCCGATGACAACATCGAGGAGCATGTGGGAGCCATCATGGGTATCCAGATCCCGCTGTTGGTTATTGACCTGAGAGCGTCTCGGTCATGTCTGCATGTCTCCCGAACCCGTAGGGTCTACACACTTAAGGTTCGGTGACGCTAGGGTTATTAGGAAGACTAGTATGTGACTACCGAATGTTGTTCGGAGTCCCGGATGGGATCCTGGACGTCACGAGGAGATCCGGAAGGGTCCGGAGGTAAAGATTTATATATGGGAAGTTGTTAAACGGACACCGGGAAGTTTCGGGGTCATACCGGTATTGTACCGGGGCCACCGGAAGGGTTCCGGGGGTCCACCGGGAGGGGCCACCCCTCCCGGGGGGCCACATGGGCTGCGTGGGGCAGGGAGCCAGCCCCTGGTGGGCTGGCCGCACCCCCCTCCCTTGGGCCCATGCGCCTAGGGTTGAGGGGGAACCCTAGAGGGGGCGCCCCCCCTTGGCTTGGGGGGCAAGCCACCCTCTCCCCCCCTCCCCCTTGGCCACCGCACCCCCCCTAGATGGGTTCTAGGGGGCCGGCCCCCTTCTCCCTTCCCCCTATAAATAAAGGGGTGAGGGGAGGGCAGCCGCACCATCCTCCAAGGCGCAGCCCTCCCCTCCCCAACACCTCTCCTCCTCCGTTGTGTGCTTGGCGAAGCCCTGTCGGAGTACTGCCTCTCCTCCATCACCACGACATCGTGCTGCCGGTGGAGCTGTCTTCCTCAACCTCTCCTTCCCCCTTGCTGGATCAAGAAGGAGGAGACGTCTCCCGTCCCGTACGTGTGTTGAACGCGGAGGTGCTGTCCGTTCAGCGCTTGGTCATCGGTGATTCGAATCACGTCGAGTACGACTACATCATCACCTTGCAAGCTTCCGCACGCGATCTACAAGTGGTATGTAGATGCAAACTCTCTCCCTTGACTCGTTGCTTAGATGAACTCATAGATGGATCTTGGTGAAACCGTAGGAAAAAATTTTAATTTTCTGCAACGTTCCCCAACAGCCAATACCCGCCGCCATGAGCTGCGCACGGATGCCCTAGATGGCAGCTACGACGATGGCCGAGACGCTTATCCTCCACCGCTACCTCCTGAGAACCCGTGGGCCGTGGCGAGCTCCCTTCCCAGTTCCCACTACCCCGCCACCCTGGCCGGCTCGTGCACGTGACCATGGTGATGTAGGTTTGCAGGGGATATGAGTTGCTCTGATTCCTGAACCCGTAGAAGCAGTGTCGCCTAGCTGGCGATGCGGCAGGCACAAGGAAGATCCTATACTAATCTTTCCCATCCCCTTGCAGCAAGCTGCGTAGGCCCCCGCCACCGGGTCACAGCCTGAACGGAGCCCCAGTTGGCTCGCCCTTGCTCTCCACCTGTGGCGCCGGTGGCGTGTGCGCAACGGATGAGGCCCCGCACTCACGCTGCCGCAGTGTGGATGGACCTCCGCCGAGTCCATGAGCTCCCGAGCCGGGCGACGGCGCGTATTGATCTGAAAAAGGCCACCAACCCAATGCAGCCTCTCCCCACTCCCTTTCTTCTCCATATTATAATATCCTTTGATATCAAGTTCTAGCTGTACATTAACCGAAGCATCTCTTTTCTGATCAGTTATACATCAAACAAAGCATCACTTTTCTGATCAATTAAGGAAAACATGTCAGGATGGTTGATGCTTGATGCAGCGGAGAGTCGCATGTGCATTGCCGACAGTTTCAATTTAATCGGGCTTCCGACTGGAGGAACAGATGCGACTCTCCGTTCTCCAGCCATTAAGTTCATTACTGAATAACAAAATTAGCTTCAGACCTAAGGTTTGATCAGGAAAATTCAGCTATGTCTATCTATGTGCATTGGTCTTAATTTTTTTAGATGAGCAAATTGTCTACTTCCATAGGAAGTGGATGGGATGATCTACATAGCCTCCTGCAGCACCGGATTCAAGGAATCAGTACAACAGTGTGGCCTCTTACTAGACAGTTTTCTTCTCTCTGCTTTCGAGAATGCTAGACACTTTTCAGTTTTCTTTGATGCTGATCTAAATGTTTAAATATCTGGATGCGTTTTCTTGAATACAGGTTGGATCTTTGATTATCTGCATAGTATATCTAACCACTCTGACTTTCCTTTATTATTAAGATGCATCAAATCGCAATCCCCTCCGAGAGGAAGGGCCAACTCAAGTAGGTATATACATCCATTGTTTTAAGCAGTAAATTCAGAAATCTGAATTGAACTAACTGATTTGGCTTATGTTCTGTAAATGCAGCATCCATGTACGAGAATCTCTGTAATGTAGTTATGTGAACTAGAGGTGTGGTTTAGCAATGTACCTCATACACGGCTGGTTGATGATAAAGATATCTCAGGTTTGCCTTGATTATATTATAAATTACGCAAATCTTTTTAGAAACAGGAAAGTTAAGTTTAAATTGCGTAAAACAGGAAAGCGAACGAGTAGTTTGTACCTCATACATGGCTGGTTGATGATAAATCGGAACTTAAAACATATGGGTTTTACAAGCATCACTTCTTGAACATGCAAAAGATAAATAACAGCTAAAGTTTCATGGACTACACCAGTTTCTACAGCTAAAATGTCTACCATTGTTGAATCTCTATTACTGTGGAGTAGCATGTTTTGGGGCATATACTTACTTACATACTTTGTTCCTTTAGAGTAATATAATCTTCTCGATGTGTTAATTCACTTATTTTTCACACATGATGAATCCATAGTTGTTCGATTTAGCCAGAATAATCTCTTCTTTGTTAATAATAGTTTTATATAACATTACTTATATCAGGTCAAGTAGCCTCTCATAATGAAATACTGCATTTTTTTGCCGGTCTCTCTCGAAATGATTGTTTACAGATAAAATTATTTGTAAAGATGGAGGACCTCGTAACCGACCATGTTGGGAGCTTGTGAAGAAATAGTATGTTGCTGTATGGAGGAATCCTTTAAATAACTCTTGCTACATGAGTCAGTGATCCTGAGGCAAACCTCCACTTTGTGATAGTGATGATAATTCCAGATAATGTTTGGTATTTTTTAACCCATCTAATCTACTTTTATTAGTTAAGCCTCAATTTGGTTTGAACATTTGCAATAATACTAAATTCATAAAGATGATCTTTACGGTTTAAATAAACTGTCTATGGTTTTTCTAGAATTGTTCTGAACATTGGCATAATTATACATTCATCTCTTGCGGAGTAGTCTCATGATTTTGACTTATTTTTTCCTTGTTGGTGATTCCTAAATGTGTGATACTGATACATATTGCAGTTTCGTTTCAGATGCAACCTTCAACTATAGAGGTTTCAGTTTCCTGATGGCCGATTTCTTCTTTGCGAGTCTTCCTTTTTCTTATGTTCACAAGGTGTACAATTGTCTATAGTATTTGCCAAGTTTAATCTAATGTCTAGATAAAAACTTTGCATGCCAGGAAATAAGAAAGTAGGTATTTTAAGGTGAACTTTGTATGAATCCTCCCACTCCCGCCAACCCATTCTTCAATTAGTTAGTATCCTCAAGTCACGATGTATCAATTTTGCCATGCAAGACGTTATGATAAAATAGAGGATGTAGACTGACTATGGGTCTTGAGCCTTGCTTATTGGGATGGATGTATGTGATTGTTTTTCTCCCGTTGCAACGCACAGGCATATTTCTTAGTTTACTTTATACCCGTTCCAACGCACGTGTGTATATATACATACACACACACACACACACACACACACACACACACACACACACACACACACACACACACACACTAGCAAAAGGGCCCGTCCGTTGCAACGGGTATAAAATTAGTTTGAAAGTTTGTGTGTGCAGCTCCCAATCCATCTCCTTCTGCCTTGTCTCATCTTCCCTTTTTATTTGAAACTGTTGGGCAGTGAATACTACAATTGCAAAGGCCACGATAAACTGAACATGTTTAATTAGGATTGCTCTTAGCCTCAAACATATTCTCAACATAAAAGCATTGATTATAAAGTGTCAATCCAATGATGGTGACCAAGTGAAAAAAAGAAAAGAACTTCCAAGTAATTCTAGACGGACGGAGTATGTCAATAACAAAGAGATGTCACACATACTACTTAGTAGATTCAGATACACAACCAAGGTTGTGCAGAGCTATTCCGTTAACGGTGCCAATTAAATGAAATAAAAAGAACCTGGACCTTTGCTCATATGCATCAAAACAATATGTAAAGGGGTAGTTTCACGGAAAAAAGATCTAACAAACATAGTGTTTCAGGCCTCGAAGAGGTTGACCTGGATGCCCTCGGTCTCCTAGACCTGGCGCAACATAGTGTTACACATTGATCTGCAATTCTGTTGATGACCCTCAATAGTGACTTGCACATGGCACCATGGCTAGGCATTATGTCAAATAGAGGACCAATATTACAAAGAACGAGACATCAAAAATCATGCTGATAAGTGATAAAACGCATAACCTGCTCTGCCATGATCATTGAGGGGGTATGGATGGCAGAGCTAGCTGGACAACATCTCAGATGATGCATGGCGGTGGCATTGCCAACCTTGAGCTTCTGCCCAAGCATGTGGCAATTTCAGTCATCATTGGATTATGATCTGGGATGCTTAACCTCTCGGGTAGTGCAAAAGACTTTGATATACAACCTTGGTGTAAGGTTTTAGGCATTATTGCCATTATGTAAAAATTCATAGAAATGTAAGTCAGCAGGAATTCCATCTATACTAATACTTATAGGAGTTGCTATATTACAAACTTAAAAAAAATGTAATAAGATTTGGATTGCTTAGCACGTCCATGTTATAACCATAATTCTACACATTATGTACTCCATTCCCTTGTCTTAATAGTATTTCGGCAGAGCTCCTGCTTGGTTCTTCGGAAAATAGAAAACTCACACATTGCCATTGGCAAAATTTAAGTTGGGAATTTGAGTCTGGTATCATGTAAGTTGTGCTTGGTTGACTAAAAAAATGTACTAATGTCTGTTTGATGACAGATACCAACATGTTTATGAAGGTATAATATCACTCCGCTTAGTCTGATACCAGAATTAGTATAAAAAAGTTTAGGTTGATTTCTTATTACCAATTCAGAAACCGGAGATAACGTTGACTTGGTTGGTGATGTAGGTGATGAAAATTGCGCTTCATTTATTTGATTATCTGATTCTGAACCAATCGATTCAGAACATTCAGAAACCATAGATGATGTGGAGATAGTAGGTGATGACAATGGATGACCCAAAACACTGCCCTGACCGTAGATGATGTGGAGATTGTAGGTGTTGACAGCTGGCCTGAAAGGGATCTTAGATAAAGAAAATAACATTCAGTTTTGCTGACATGCCATTGGAAATAAGCTGGACAAAGAGAAAACAACATATTCTTCTAGTTCCCAGTGGCCTATTCTTGCACTACACCACATATGCACTACAAATCCCCACAAGTAATAGACCCTCGTACCCTTCAATAGAAAATACCCACAAGTGATTCATGTTTACAGGCTGGTATTCTCCTGGCTTCAAGTACCACTTGATTTTTTTAGCTATTTTACAAATTCGGAAGGTCCTACCATGGTTGTATGGTTATTTTGTGCCTAAGAATTTAAGAGAGTCAAGCACGTTTGGTGGCTATTCCCCTTTACTAAATCTACTGCTTTGATGGTTTCAAAACCCGGTTCAGGTTACAGCGTACAAGTCAGTAAATTAGATATTGTCATCTCAGTACATCTGAAATTCTAAATAATAACACAAAACAAACAATGTTTTGCAGTCAGCATGTAAACTATAATAAGTATTGTCAACCTCAAGCTCAACAGAAAGCAGGAGTTAATCATATGAAGAAAGTAGGTAGATATCCACCCAGCAAACAAATTAACAATTCTGAACTTTTGACAAAACAAATAGTACTGAAGAACTGCCCTAGCTACTCAACAGCGACACGCCTTGTCGGATGTGGAGACCATCAAGTTGTACGTGCTGATCCAACTAAGAATGCTTCAGTATGTAACACACAACAATGCAAAGAAGATTGGTAGATGGTAATTTTGCGCACAAAGAACAATGACAATTTGCTCTACTACCGGTTGTAAGTTAACCTAATCGATCTGTAGCACACCACAATGCAAAAAAGATTGCTAGATATCTATGCTTTTTAACACCACAACCAGGAGGAAATCTTAATTAATGTTTCTTCATATAAGACTGTTATATCGGAGGAAGATGATCAAGACAAAAATCCTAAATAAACCAACCGAGATCAACTAAAGAGGTAATTACTGTTACTTGGAGCAAGTATGTGTGAGTAATTCGAACGTAGACTCCCGGTCAGCAGAACGGCGAGATGATGGCCAAATGGAGCAGTGTGGAGGTCAACCTAGTTGCTCCTATGAAAAACCAGCTGCAGAGTATCAAAACGAAAAGGCAGTCAGCTAGCCCCAACGGCGGATTAATGGACGCTTGCATTTGGCTTCAGATTGAAACATCATGTTGCTTGCCTTCTTGCGCACAAGGGTGGTGCAGACATTCTCGACTTCTTGCAGCTCCCGGTGCATCGACGGGCCGACATCTAGCAATAGAACCAGCCCTTCCTAGATGGCAATCGGCAAATCAAATGCGTCAGCGTACTGCAAGAACAACTTACTGTTTGCCTGCATGCGCCTGTAAAATAGTACTCGTGGCCGCCGGCAGCGCTGCCTCTTCCCATCCTCAACCTCCCGCTCGCCGACCCCCTCCCTCTCCATCCCCGGACTCGATCTTGCTGGCACCTGCCCTCCCCATCCCCGTCCGCGATCCCGCCGGCGCCACCCTCCAATCCCCTTACTCGAGCCCCCTCGTCTCGAGCACAGCACACCATCCCATACTCTGCCTCTGCGCAGATCGGCCCGCTCGAGCTCCGGAGCCGAACGCAAGCGCTGCACCCCATCCTCTGCCTCCCGCGAGGTCCCGACCAGTTGGTGGAGGGGAGCCGTGAACGAGGGCAGAGGTAGGAGGTGGTTTACGGCGGCGCTGGAGGCAAACTCCGTCTGGGATGGCGAGGGCAGTGCAGATCTAGCGCGGGAGCATTGGGGATGGGTTGCTCGCGGCCGGATCTCGCCGGATTCGAGCACGGACGACTTGTGGCGGCGGCTGTGGAGCTCCTGGCGTCCTGAAGAGAGGGAGATTTGAGGAAGAGAGAAGAAGGAAGGGGGGAGAGATGCATGGTCCGGCAAGGGTCCAGTCGCCGGCGGCGAGGCAAGGTGCAGGAGGGAACTCGAGGGGAGCTAGGGGAAGCGGGCAGCGGGGCATACGGGCTTGGCTCGGGCAGGCTCCGGCCAGGATGGGTTTCCTGGGGCCCATAAATAGTTTGTCCATATAAATTGTAAAAGCGTATTATGACATAAGAAGAAAGCATATTGACGGTGAACCCACCGAGTTAATCCGTGCTTTATTATTAGAAATAGATATATATATATATATAATATATATATATATATTATAATATTAGGAATAGATATATATATATAATATATATAATATATATATATATATTATAATATATATATATATTAGGGCCGGGATAGACTAGCAAAAATGTCCGTGCGTTGCAACGGGAGAAAATAATTTTCTTAACATAAACTAATATAATAATAATTATTTAATTTTTGATCGACGTGAATTATTTCCAAAATCAAAAAGATTTGTGTTTTCAACCATACTGTCTTTGCAAAAACAATTAATGCGTTCATGGATTTCCTAGTTCTGGAAGGAAAGGGGTTGAAGGAGTAGTGGAGTAATGTCAACTATTGATGTTCTGTTCATGGTGTGAGAGAGCTTTGAAACTGTAATAACTTGAGGTTCACTGATCTAAACTCTTACGAACCAGTCTAACAAAAGTGACACAAAATATTACATAGGAGCGACATTTCAATGACTACGTCGAGGTGATGATAGAATTTGCAACCTCTAGTTCACGTCCGTGGATGGCATGGATCGCGGTGCACGGCAACAAGAATAACGGTCGGACCTAGGACATAGTCTAGGAGGTTGACGACATCTAGATGAGTATATTGGTGTGTGTAATTAAAAATTCATAAATTGAATGCGAGGTAGGCTTGAGACAATTGACATGGAATGAATGGCAAAATTAATCATTCACGAAGCGCGAGTCAAGCTGGTGTTTAGATTTGTGTTTTCAACCATACTCTCTTTGCAAAAACAATTAATGCGTTCATGGATTTCCTAGTTCTGGAAGGAAAGGGGTTGAAGGAGTAGTGGAGTAATGTCAATTATTGATGTTCTGTTCATGGTGTGAGAGAGCTTTGAAACTGTAATGACTTGAGGCTCATTGATCTAAACTCTTACGAGCCAGTCTAACAAAGTGACACGAAATATTACATAGGAGCGACATTTCAATGACTACGTCGAGGTGATGATAGAATTTGCAACCTCTAGTTCACGTCCGTGGATGACATAGATCCCGGTGCACGGGAATAAGAATAACGGTCGGACCTGGGACATAGTCCGGAGGTTGACGACATCTAGATGAGTATATTGGTGTGAGTAATTAAAAATTTATAAATTGAATGCGACGTAGGCTTGAGACAATTGACATGGAATAAAAGGCAAAATTAATCATTCACGAAGCGCGAGTCAAGGTCGTGTTTATCTGAATGGATTTTTATTGTTGTTGTGCTCGTATGTGTTCGGCTAAAAGAGGTCTAATTGTTGAAGGCATGAAAAAAGCACAGTCAAATATCGGGTATATGCGTGCACGTCCATCATCGCGCATGTGAATATACTTGCAGCCCAAAGGTCCATCCTTCCTTTTAGTTCGCCTCATCCTTTCCTTTTTTTTAATAGGAATTAGACATCCCACAATTCCGTTCCAGGAATTTATTCTTCCTTTTTAGTTCGCCCAATCCTTCATTATAGCGCAAAGACAGCCACAATTCTGTTTGACCATGAAGATCCTTCCTTCCTTCCTTTATACCCCCTCATCACAAGGAAGCCCATAATCTTTCCTTTTAATAGCCTCATCCTTCCTTTTTTAATACCCCAAAGACAGCCCGCAATTTTGTTAAATATGGAGATACATCCTTCCTTCATACCGACAATTCACACCGTTGTCTATAAGGCTTATTTTTGATATTACGTGAAGCATCCATGTCCTATACAAACTGGTATAAGTATATCTAAATGAGCGAGGTGATATTATTGAACATCAAATAACAATAGCTGAGTTGGTCGTAGTCGCTACCTATTTGATAAGGGCTTGAAGTCACGAGTTCAATCTCCAACTTTAACATTTTTTTCCAGCGTGGCTCGCGGCCTAAATAAAAGGCCCATCCATGGCCCATAAGAGAGGCCAGCTGTGGAGAGATTTGAGGGCCCAGCAGATTGTTTGATCGACACGGATGTAAATTTTGATTGAGACTGACTTCACGTATATAAACTGGTATAACGGTTTTTTAGTACCACCTCGCGTATATGTTTTAAATTCAAATTGAAAGCGTAAATTCACAGGAAGAAGCGTATTATGACAGTGAACCCACGGAGTCAAATCGTTCTTTATTATTAGGAAAAGACTAGCAAAAGGGCCCGTGCGTTACACCGGGTGTATAAAAAATAAATATATGCTTAGAAGTTGAAAAAAAATTACCACTAAAACAACATTGCAATCAGTCAAACAACATATCATAACAAAAATTTCAAACGATTTTGGTTTAAAATAATTTTCAAACGATTAATGTTTTTTCAATTTGTAAATCCCGTACCATTCTCAGAAAACAAACTAATAAGTAAACATGGATATGCTCTTACTTGATTTTCCACATGGCAATTTGAAACAATTTTTGTTATCAAAATTGAAGTACAGTATCAAAAGTATTGGGATAAGATTTCCAATCAAAATTGATGAATGATTTCAGTTTAAATTGTTAACAAACAATGCAATTATTTCTCATTGATGCATGCCTAAGGCTCAAACCCAAGAATAGCCATGCATCCATAGTGAAGAATAACCATTCAAACCATCAACAAATTCATTCAAAAAGATTGGCTGCTTGTACTTCATTTAGAAATTGCAACAAAGAGTCAAGTCATGGGCCTAGGTAAGTTTCATAGCTTCAGAGATATTTCACTTAGCTAGAAAAATAATAGGAAACTAAAAAAATGAAGTTAAATCAATGGTCATGGCCCGTTCTTCTGTCCAATTTTGACAAATTCTATATGGATATGGATAAACGAAGGTAATATTAAAAAAAATCTAGTGCACTCCGTATCTTAAAAAGTCACAAATATGGTTACTCATCCCGCAAAAATGGTTACTTT
This sequence comes from Triticum aestivum, assembly GCF_018294505.1. Classification (NCBI taxonomy): domain Eukaryota; kingdom Viridiplantae; phylum Streptophyta; class Magnoliopsida; order Poales; family Poaceae; genus Triticum; species Triticum aestivum. Next base: position 413,271,018 of record NC_057797.1, on the reverse strand, counting down.
CCTCTCTAATGATTGTTCTTGTGATTGTGTAAACATAATGTAATTGTCGTCGTGTCTACCAGAGTTTCACTAAAAAGGAAAAACATGAACAATGAGCTAAAATCAGGAACCGAAGAAGAAAATTGTGGAAGTTACAATCTTTTGTTCAAAATTGTACAATTAAAATATGCCCGTGCGTTGCAACGGGTGAAAAACTATTATCCCCGCATGGACTCATCCTCCTACTAAATGAACACGTTTTCAAGACTCACAGTAGAGATAAAAAAACTTTGAAATTGTATACTAAAATGAGATGAGGACTTTTAAAATGCAAATGAAACTAAAAGGGCTACGATGCCAACATGGCCTAATTTAATAAAAGCATCCACTGTAGTTTTCGTCCTATAAAGGCAGCCTCCATACACTTCAAGCATCAGAGTCGTTGTCTCCGAGCTTGATATCCCTCTAGCCTTAAAGTACATCTCCAACAAATGGAAAAAGTAAAATCAGTTGGTCTCACATACTGTATCTGAAAGCGTTGTAGCTGATGTGTTTATTAAGGTATCGATTAGAAGCAAGCCGATCCAAGACAGTCGAACAACACAAAACGATGAGTCAAAAAAGTGAAATCACTGTTTGGAACAAAATGATAAGAACAAACCAATATTTAAGAAATTATTCCAATGCAATTCAGGGTTCGTCTCTGGTAAACCTTTTTTTCTGGACACCGTTTCAGGTGAGCTACCGACGTGTGAGATTTGATGAGGCTAATTTGATGCGTGCTCCATGATTGATTATTGGAATGACGACCAGGTTTTTTCTGTTTCAGATCAGCCATGACATACATGTATGTGATGTTCGGATCAGCCATAGGCCATGCGTGCGTCGAGGTTTAATTAGGAGCAAAAATCCCACGAGTCAGCAGTAGCATGTTAGCTCAGCTAGCTAGAGGCTGCAAAAATCCATCCCGCCTCGCTGCATCACCCGGCCTCCGCCGGAGCTCGCCATCTGGACACACCAATCCCTTCTTTTGCCCTCTACTTGTTTGATTTTCAAGCTTGCTTGTTGGTTTGCTAAGCAACATGTATATAAACTGGACTGATTTGATCTAATGAAGCGAGGTGGAACTATTCTATGGATGCACGATAGTCGAAGGGCTGATCAAACTTTCGCAACTAGGATAAACCAATAAATCGTTGATCGATACTGGCTGTGTGATGGCGACCAGGGCGGTGAGGGTCGGCGTTGAGCGTGAGGCCGTGGGCCGGGCCGCCGGGGACGGTCAGCTCGTCCACGTACCCGACACTCAGGGACGCATCCGTCACCGGAGCTTCGGCGGCTGCGAGCGGTAGATGAGGTACACGGTGAGCACGGTCACACCGATGACGACCATCGCCAGCCAGAACAAGATGCAGCAGAGAGTGAAACAGAAGGCCGGCAGCTGCCTGGCTTTGCCTCCAGCGAGAGGAAGCCCGGGGAGCCTTTCCGGAGTCCTCCTCCCTGGCGTCTAGCAAGATGTCCTGGGCTCCTGGCAGCGTTTGCAACGGCGACCCCTGGTGGTCATGGTGCTGGTGCTGCTTCCCGCCAACCTGACCTTCGCCAGCAACTCCAGCGTCACCCAGAACACGCTCCAGATCACCTCGGACAGCAACAGCGCCAGCGGGCCCGACAACTTTCTCGTCAACCAGACCGACAACGTCTTCCTCTCCTTCCCGTTCGTCTTGTGGGCCTCTGAACCCGCCGGCGGCTGGTACGTCGCCTCCTTCTCCACCGTGTTCCGGATCAACCTCTACCGCACCAACGCGACAAGCAAGGGCGAAGGCCTCACGCTCGTCGTCGCGCCCAGTGGCGGCGGCCTGCCCCCGGCAGCCACGACGGGTACCTGGGCCTCACCAACGCGTCCATGGACGACAACCCCGCCAACGGGTTCGCGGCCGTGGAGCTGGACACGATGAAGCAGCCCTATGACCTCGACGACAACCACGTCGGCCACACGTGAACGGCGTCCGCTCCACCCACGCCGCCTCGCTCACGCCCTTCGGCATCCAGCTCGCCCCCATCGACACCACGGTCAACGACGACTTCTACATGGTCTGGGTCAACTACGACGATGCGTCGCGGCGCGCGCGGGCGTACGTCGCCAAGAACCGGAGCAGGCACGGCGTGGCCTTGCTCGACGCGCCGTTGGACCTCTCGGCAGTGCTCCTCAGCAAGCGGGCCTACTTCGGCTTCTCAGCGTCCACCAGCGTCAAGTACCAGTTCAACTGCGTGCCCATGTGGAACATGACGGTGGAGAGGCTCCCCGGTTGATATGGGCTGTTTCTTCGCTTGGCCTTTTCTCGATGTGTTGTTTCGTTCGTTTTCTTGGTGCCGAACGATCCGAGCGAAATCTATCAACGCTTTAGTACCACCTCACATATATATGCTTTAAATTTAAACTAAAAGCGTAAATTCATATGAAGAAAGCGTATTGTGACGGTGAACCCACGGAGTCAACCCGTGCTTTATTATTAAGGATAGACTAGCAAAAAGGCCCGTGCGTTGCAAAGGGAGAGAAAATTGACGTGTTCATCAAAATATCCACATGCATGATATGATAGCATTGAACGACATACAATTTGCTATAACATAGATTGACCTCGCAATGATATACGTCTGACTTTACATCAATGTTGGTCGTTCTTACCGTGTTCATGTGGTCGGCTTTGCGACATCGTCCTTCTGACTTAAAATACCACCAGCCGTCCTTGTAGGGTATGTATAGTCGGCTCGTCCTTCCGACTTAAAATACCACCAACCATCCTTGTAGGGTATCCATAGTCGGCTTTGCAACATGGCAGTCCAACTTTTCTAATGAAAAATAATAGCGGCAAGCCGGCAACTGGTGTTGCATTGGCGTGCTTCCGCTAGATGCATATATAGGTCGTTCGGCCTAGGTGCGCCGCGTCCCGCTTGCAGCAGCATCGACCACACTTGCAGTGTCATGTACTATTCTGGTTGCAGCAATGAGGTTCGATCAATCAGATAATTTTTTGAAAAAAAAATGTAAATTTGGTTGCAAAAAAGCCATTCTTATATTTCCGTTCTTTTATAATGCGCCAAATGCTATTTTGGCTCTCCTACGGTCGTCCCAATGTGGGGCCCCACGCTTTCTTCTTTCGTCAGTAAATCTCTAATTACATAGAGCCATGCAAAGCACGAGCATCTCTCTTCTTCTCTCTTTGGACATCCCTATTTCACTGCCATAAACAAAATCAAGAATACCAATCTAATCCTCATCCCGCCCATACGCGGCGAACCTCGCTACGGGGACGTCGGTCACCGGTCGCTACTGGTCATGTACATGCATGTCCTGGCAGCTGCGATCCCTGTGGTGATGCTTTTATGGTAACACATCAGAGACACAAATCCAAACGGCCGACTTTCACCAAACCAATCCCTTTTACTACTTAGGGATCAATTCCTCTTAATTTCCCCAGCCATGCACAAAACGCATTCCTCCCTGCATTAATTATTCTCTTAATTACATGCTATTAGGTAAAGAGTCTTGTTTTTCAACAGACAGGCATGCTGGCTCTATTGGTTGCGGACTTCGCTCCCGGAAAATCCTATATGACGCATTCTGCGTCAAGATGTCGACCTTTCGCACAGGAGGTCGCGATCTAGCGTTGCGATGGCCCGGCCCGTTCATGTGTTCTTCGTTCCCTGTTTCGGGAAGCTTCTAGTAGGAGGTTCCAGCCGGTCTTTTCCGGTTTGAGGAATCTTCTAGAAGGTTCCTAAACCGGTTCTTTCATTTCTTTTTTGTTTTCGTTTCGTTTCGTTTTTCATTTTTTTTCTGTTTCATTTTTTCCTTTTTCTGTTCTTCTTTGTTTCCTTTTCAGTTTTCAATTTTAAATAAATTCAGAATTTCATAATTTGTTTGGAATTTCAAATTTAGTACAAAATTTCAAATAATGTTCGGAAAAATTGAATTTTGATCATGTTATTCACTAAATGATTAAAAATAAAAAATGTTCAGATTTTCAAAAATTTGTTCACATATAGGAAACTTGTTCTATTAATACAAAAAATGTTCGAGTCTCAAATTTTGTTCGCATTTTAAAAAATGTTCAGATTTTCAAATTTTTGTTCACGTTTTGAAATTTTGTTTCTATTAATTTAAAAAATGTTCGAGTTTCAAAACTTTTTCGCATTTTTGAAATTTTGTTCACATTTTCAAACGTTGTTTCCATTAATTCAAAAAATGTTCGAGTTCCAAAACTTGCTCACATTTTCAAAATATGTTCAGATTTTCAAAAAAAATCACATTTGAAATCATATTTAAATGAATTCAAAAAATGTTTGAGTTTCAAATCTTGTTTGCTTTTTGAAAAAATGTTCACAATTCAAAATAATGTTCGATTGCCAAATTTTGTTCAGAGTTACAAAAAATGTTCCCTTTCTCAAAAATTGTTCCCTGATCCAAAAATATGTTCGCTTTCTTCTAATTTTGTTCCAAGTTTCAAAAAATGTTCGCCTTTTCCTTTTTTCGTCTAAATTTTATGAAATGTTCTTGTTTTTCAAAATTTGTTCAACATTACAAAAAGGATTTGCTGTTTTTCAAAAATTTGTTCACAGGTCAAAAAATGTTCAACATTTTAAAATAATTATTCGCTATTTTTGGAATAGTCCGCGTTCAAAAAAAGATACACGTTTTGAAAATAAACTGCGTTTTTTCTGCAAAGAAAAGAATGAACTGCATTCGAACTTCTAAAAACATTTAGATCTGTCGTGGATTATGTTCTTATAGTGTTTGCTGCTCAACATTTGCAAATAACATTTAATGGTGCAATGGCTAGTGCGTGTGGGTACTAAATGGGAGGTTTGGAGTTCGATTCTCCAGCCGCCCTCTGTTTTTTGCGTTTAGTGGTGCAATGGCTAGCGCACGCGTGTAGCTGCTCCTTCGTGGGCCGGCCCAAACGAAGCACCCCATGTGCGAAGCCCCTCCAGTCTGCCGCAGAATGCGCCTAATTTTTGGCTGCTCCTCAATAAGGCCCAGGTTGGCCCACGCAGGACAGTCGGACAGAATTCAGCCCAATTACTAAAAAGCAAATTAATAGCGGGGTTCACTTACTAAAAAGCACATGAATAGTACCACCTCGGATAATATGAACGAAAAAACTGAAAGCGGAAATTTACGGGAAGAAGCGTATTGTGACGGTGAACCCACGGAGTCAATCTGTGCTTTATTATTAGGGATAGATTAGGGATAGACTAGCACAAATGCCCGTGCGTTGCAACGTGGTAATAAAGACATAGACATTATTCTATTGGCAAACTTGATGACAAGTATGAATTTCGTACAAATTTTACTAAAACATCTTTAGCTAAATAGAAAATGCATATAACACCGACATCTTAATCTTCGATCAAAAACACGAAGGTAACAAAACTCTTATAACTGTGGATAAAACTACAATATATCAGCCTACTTTAAATTGAACTGCATCAATTTCTGCACCCTCATTAATCCAAAAAGATTGAGATGGTTACATTAGTCGCCTTCCGATATAAATTCAGTCAATTGCTTGGTATCATCTATACAGAAGGAGAAAAAGTAATCAATCATTTTCTTACATCTATATGTCATATTGGTAAGCCTTAATTTCGAAAATGAACACACACACACATACGCTTAAATTTATGAAAAAACATATCTTCTGTTCTGAGCAATCATTGATAATCTACACTGGAATTAGTTAATGCCAGATTTGCAAGTGGCCTAAAAAATGGCCTATGTCTCATGCGTATTGTTGCTCAAGTGACCAACGCACAAATTCTTTACTTCCGCCGAATTAGCAAGGCACATCTGATATTACTCGAGCATAGGTTCAACAATATTGTTTATTTAATTTAATGTTTATCATGATATGCACCCATTTTCCGCCAAGCCCCCATCTGCTCCTATATAGTCTATTGAAATCTGAATCCTATGAAATGCAAAGTGCCGCTCCTTGTGCAGGGGATAGCCTCACATGGTCCTGCATGTAGAATTGAATCTATCTACACATATGTTGACATTTACCCTTGACTTTTTTCCCTTTAATTCCTTGCCTTGTGCGCTCGAACGGAATTTATGTTTCAAACTTCCTGCTCATAATAGCGCAATCAAAATTTATTTCTTCTTTTGGTTTCTTTCCTTTCGTGCTCATATCCTGGGACCCAACTTCTAATCACCGTAAGTAGAACAATATTCTTCCGTAAGTAGAACAATATTCTTCCGCGATCTCAACATAAATTCAATTGCAACAGAATCAGAACCGACGCATCAAAGGATAGATCAAACAATTCCATGGTAAAGTTATTTGGAGCGAGTGTTTTTTCAGTGGAATAAGTGTTTCATCTGGAGTGGAATTTTGAGATGCCTGCATGTTGTACTATTTTCTGATGTATTATATCATATTCTTAGAAGCTAAATGCAGTTTGAATATAAGACAAACACCATGAAGCTACCTATCATTATGCTTTGCTTTCTCTACCTGCAGCTTTGTTTTCACCTCAGATCCGTAAGGAGGAGCGCAGACAGAGAATTGTACAGAGGGAAAAAGATTTTGAGACACACTTGGCTTATCACCAGACAATCCATCGAAGTATTAGCACAGAATGTGGAACTACAAATCATCATCTCCACTCCACCGGTAGTTCAAAATCTCTCGGGACTTTTAACCTGACACAACATATGCTAGTATACCTATACATGTATCAGTTGCAATTTTAGCTAGCTAGGAGCAGAGGTAATTAGGAAGCAAAGCTTGTTATTGCTACCTGGAACTAAGGCCAGATGAGAACCACCGCAACAGCTGTTCCAATTTTGTTTTCTCTGTTCAGAGAACAACACTATCTGAAGGAATTGCTGACAGTTCCAGCGCTTCGTTCAACAGACCAACCACACAACATGGGTGTCTACAATCACAATAAGGCAACAATATCTAAACTGACGTACTTCGCAACAATATCTTTACCTCTGAACTCCATATTAGAAGGTACACAGAGAAACAAGGGACAGAAAAATAACTCAAAACAGGGGTCAAGGGGATACATACCTCTGCTGTAGCCGACGCAGGCGACATTGGATAGCTCGACGACTGTTCTTCTACCTTTGGCGAACTCGACGCTTCTTCTACCTCCGGCGAACTCGGCGCTTCTTCCTGCAGCGAACTCGGTGTCGACATTGGATGCTTCGTCCAAAATTGACCTGATGGAGATTCGAGCCGAGGACCCTCCCTTCTTATAGAAGCCAACAACAATCCGAGTCGGCAGCTCCATTGATTTGCGTTGGACAAGGACACGGACTGCAATCCATCCAAATCGATTTGTGTTGGACAAGGAGACTGCAATTCCATCCAAATCATACACGGGAGCAGATGCAGAGGTTGAGAAGGTTACGTCGGGGGAGGCGGGAGAGGACTGGCTGTGGCGGACAGGTCAAAGTGGAGCATGCTCGCCGCCGGCGCTGGCCGACGGCGTACCCAAACTGAGTTGTGCCCCCTTCGCAGCGCCAACGAGGTCCGGCGCCCTTCTCGCGCGCAAGAACGGCAACCGCCTTCTTCGCGAAATTCCTGAGCACGACACCGCACAGGGACAGGTGCCGGCACCGGAGCAGCAGAAAGCAGGCGACCCACGGCGATGGCGCAGGGGGGCTGCAGCAGCTGGTCCAGCGCGGCCACAAGCTCATCACCAAAACTCTTCTCCGCCTGCCGCGCCGCACCTGAACATCTTCTCGGCCATCTTCTCCTGCTCCGTCGCGCCGCCCCTTCTGCTCCGTCGCGCCGCCTCTTCTGCCACAGCTCCGCCCTTCACTTGTCTGCTGAGCGGTTGGATAAAACGTACTTTTTTTAACGAAACATAGAGACGTAGCGGTTAGAATGGAGAGACGGGCCAAGGCCCAACTGGATCGCAGCCCAGCTAAACGAGAACATACCGGTCAATCGAGTTGCAGAGACAAAATTTAGTACCACCTCGAATATGTTATAAAATTCAAAATGAAAGCATAAAATCACGGAAAAAAGCGCATTGTGATGGTGAACCCACGGAGTCAACCCGTGCTTTATTATTAGGGAGAGATACTAGCACAAATGCCTGTGCGTTGCAACGGGAGAAAACATGCATACTATTTTTATGTTCACCATCTCCCCTTATGTCTCCAATTTATTCGGGCCTTTCTCCCATTCGAGAGTACAGTTTCTTCGTTTCCCAAATAATTTAGATCCGTGCACCAGTCTCTGCTTATCAATTCACAAGAGGACTTGTTAATACGTCAACCAATGTCATATATAAATTTATGTAGTTAAGAAAGTAAGATAGGGCTATTTAACAGGTGAACAAAATATGAAGGTTTATTAGCTTGCTTCAATGCTGCCCTGCCCCGCCCGCTCCTTGAGCCAGAGGGAGTGGCTGAAGCGTGGCATGGTCTCCAACCCATCCCATACGGGTGTGAAGGCTAATACTATATTCTTGCAATGATGATGTAGACACGTATTTAGGATTCTCGGCATTGAAATTCTTGGGGGTCTTAGATCCGGCAACCTTGGAAGCGTTGACGTTCCATGACGCCCTTTCTCTTGCTCTTGATCTTTGTCTACCACATGTGATCATAGCATCAGAGTGCAAGGTTGTGGTCAATGACACCAAGGAAGGCACGGGTGGGTAGTATGCAAGCATTATTAAGGAGATTAAAGCGGCATCAAGATAATTCGCAAGATGCTCCTTATGAGCGTCTTTGAGAGACTGAGTCGGCACATCATCTAAAGATTGACGAAATCGTCACATAAACCTTCATAGACAACGAGAACTTCTCCTGCCACTAAATACACATTGCCGAAAGGCATGAAATAAACCTAAGAAAATGCGAATACAAGTGCCAAGTCTAGAACTTGTACCCTTGTGAGCTGGAGTATTGTTTTCCTCCTAACCATCCAACCACAGGTTGGTTCGCAGAGCATATATATTCTAATGCATGCAGATTAAATATGTGCCCTTAGGATCCTCGTGCTCATTAGATAGCATTGTCGACTTTCTTTTTTACCGTTAACCTGTGCGAACAAAGACCAGTTGCCATGAATTAGGATTGGCCGGCTCCATTTAAACTCAATATACTCAATATTTTTTAGGCTATCAAGATAATCGTCATACTTTTGCATCTTAATTTTCTAGAGCAACTCATTGTACCGTCCAAGATGTAACGATATAAACATCTAGACTTAACCTATGCAAAGATGCATCTTAGGTACTATTGTTTTTATCTCGGCCTCTTTGATAGTTATGCCATCTAAGTCATTTTAGAAGCATATATCCAGTTGTTTACCTCTAAGGGAAAAAATGTGTGTGCCTTTAAGTATTCCTTTTATCCAATCCTAACTTCCACATAAAAAGTATAAAATCATTAACGTGAGAGCTGGCTAAATTGGCATACTCTAGCAATCGTTGCACCTCTCATAATATTTCTTTTTCACGGAAAATCTAGCGTAACAAAATAAAATGAAAAAGAAAGCATCCCAAAAATATAGTTCATAAATACCAGAAATCAGTTGAACATGTTATTGATCATGCAAACCTCACGCACAATGCTTACAAAACACTCAATCTAGTAGCAATAAACAGCAGCCATGAAACTCTTATAATTAATGCCAGCAGTCAGTATCTCTTCTGTAGCATTAGTAGCACCACCAAACAAGCACCGACAACACAACCCAAAACAAAGATATTTTTATCTTGAAAAATCTCCCCTCTCTTTCTTTCCCCCACCTTGTATGATAGCAAGCGACCGCAACACCGCAACTTCAGAAAATATAATAATCAAGCCGCAGGTAGTAGCATCATAGTGTAGTCTCTCATCCAAATTGTAGAGAACGAGCGGTCAATAATTTCATCTTTCATTCAGCCCCATTGCCACGGACACCTCGTTCCCTACACCCTCAGCTCTGTTGCCTGTGCAATCCCGCATCAGGGTCAAACACGAGCGCTCCTCCGGTTCTCTGACCTGCCTGTTAGCTCATCTTCCCCTGATCTCCCTTGGCGTGACCTCTCACAGCCCAGCCATGTCCTTCGACTTCCTCTCCCTGCAGCGCCGCCTCCCCTGACGACTTTTTCTCCCGCGTCGACCTCGTCTGCCTCTGCATCTTCGCTGAAGTAGGGGCTTGTGGAGCAGTCAGATCGGCAACACGGATAAGAAGCAGCGGCCCTCGCTAACCAAGACACTGTTTGGGATGCCCTGGAGGAGAGTGCGCTCCCATTCCCCAGCCGCTGGGATGTGCCGCGGAACACCCAATGCTGGAGAGCGTTCTCCCATCTCCCAGTCGGCGTGCACTGCGGCAAGTCGACGTGGTCGGATGACTGGAGCGGAGTTATCTCGATCTTTTTCTGGTTGAGGAAATCAAGGGGAAATCGATCATACGACTTATCAGCATCATCGATTCTTCATATTGAACGGGGTGATCGCAGCACCACACGGCATCGGCGGCGTCGATCCGGCGGTGTGGAACGGAGCAGCGGCACAATAGGGGATCTTGGGACGGTAGCAACTTGACCCACGGAAGCTCCTGGCAGCACGAGTGGAGGTCCGTGGCAAGCCTTCTTGTCTGCTTCTCATCCGCCTCTCAAATTGATATTTATTGAAGGGGTTGGGAAGGCAACTGGGAGGTGTAGTTTGACTCCAACTCAGGTCCGTAGGGAGGGGAAATTTTGCCCGTGGGTTAGTAGATATATAGATTACCAGAAAATATAGAAGGACTCTTTTGCCAAAATATGTGACGGTGAACCCACGGAATCAATCCGTGCTTTATTATCAGGGAGAGATCATAGTAGCCGGAAACGGGGAACGGTAGGCCGTCCCTCGATCCCGATTCGTTGACCCGGAATCGGATTCGGGAGCGAGGTCGGATTCAGTACGATTCGATGAAGATTCGGCATCCCCGCAGCCTGCTCCTCGATTCAGGTTCGAGAATCCAACAGACGCGAGGCATAATTTACTCACGCCGTCGTTTCTTTTCTCAAGGACTCCTCGTTCTTCCTCAAGTCCATTAGTTGCAAGGGATCCATTAACAGCAAGGAATTCTGACCGTCAGGGAGTCTTCGTTCTTCAGGAACTGCGTTCCTCGACCCATGGTACCGTACCGGGTTCATCGTACCCAAACGGATTGGCTCACGTCCCCGCTATAAAAAAACCATTCGAGAGATGTATACCCTCTTTGTACCCTATTGTTTTCAGCCACCGAACCTCGTTGTACCCTTTTTTTTCAGCCACCATATCGAAAACATGGCAACTATGGGAGATATATTATATATATATAGGGAGAGACTATTATAGTAATTTAAAAACATTAAAACTTACAAAAATTAATAGAATATAAACCGTAATTCGGATGAAAATATTGTATATATGAAAATTACTAGAGAAATAAGACGAATCCAAATATGTCATCCACATACCTGCCACATGCCTCTAACACTGCAAACATGGACCCTTCCCCTATGTTTCATCTGTTTGAAAACTGCCTAAAGCCAGGAAAACATTCCCAGATGTTTTCTCGCTCCGTCTGTAACATGTAGCACTGCGATACGTCACCCCTAGCACAACATATTGCCATGTATTGCTTTGTGATGCTATTGATTGCTCTGTTATTTATTGTGTTCCGCCTCCGTTACTTATTCTCTGGTAGACCCCGAGACCGCTGTTGATCCGGTGATAGACTACTTCACCGCCGAGGGTTTGTATCTGTCTGCAGAGCTTCCAGGCAAGCAAACCCCCCTGATCATTTCGATATCGCTCATTTCCATTCTCTCTTATGCTTGCATTAGAACCACTACTGCTTTTGTATGATCCTATTCTGATGCATAGCCTGATTTTGTAACCTGCAATTGTTACCTTACCTGCTTATCCTGAACTGCTTAGTATAGGTTGGTCAGTGATCCACCAGTGACCCCTCACCTTGTCCCAGTTGCCCCTGCTTTATGTTCAATGACTTGATCAACATGATCGATGTCCAGAGCCCGACACATCACATCACACCCCCTTAGTTGTGTGACACTATAGGGTTACTATCGAGTATCGAGGGTGATACCTCGTATAGCACTTTTGATGAGATCTTTGTAGTGTAGTTAATCGGTCGTGGTCTACGGAGGGTGATTCCTTCTTCACCACTCCCGATAACGACCCTTTCGCGCAACACATCAAGAGTGAAACCTCGAGGGTGATTCCTCTAAGTTCACCTTGATGGTTATATTGAGTGGGAATCCATCAAGGGTGATTCCTCGGGTTTCCCCCTTGATGTTATGGACACACGGTTACTTTGACTTTACCACAGGACCATGTTAAAGACGGGTCGGCCCCGAGGGGCACCCGTGAGTTTTACTGTTACTATAGAACTGGAGGGACAGGCGGTACCACCCCGGTAGAGGTGGACCTGAGTTCGTGACAGTCTCTTGCGAGTCGGGTTGACCATGAGGGTACCACGAGTTGATGTGCAGTTGGGTTGACCTGGAGGGTACCCGCGAGATCTCTACGTGGAACGGCCAGGCATTCCGGTCCCTTGCCGTAAGTCCACGAGACGGGGCGACGGGGTCACATGATCGTGAGTCTCTGCTCTTTACCGCGCGCTCCCAAGACACCAACAATTTGGGTATTTGATCTGAGTTGGCCACTGACCTATACGCACTAACCACCACAAGGGAACATATATGGGCACTCGGCGTCGTATGTATCAGCCGAAGCTCTTCAAAAGTCACCGACTGAGCGGCGCGCGCCCGGGTGGCCTGCGTAAGCACCTGCCTTATATAGGGAGGTTGCCAGGACGACATAGGCCACCCACTCAATGTGCAACAGTGCAAAGGGCGATGGGCCCAAGATCCCTGCATGCTTAGGATGTAGACTGATGTGCTGGCCTCTCTGTTGAGCCTAGATAGGGCTACGACGTGTTGATCTTCCGAGGCCGGGCATGACACAGGAAAGTGTGTCCGGCCAGAGTGATCGAGCGTGTTGGGTAATGTGGTGCATCCATGCAGGGAAGTTAATCTATTCGAATAGCTGTGTCCATGGTAACAGGACGACTTAGAGTTGTATCCTGATCTTTAAAACTAGAATTGGATGCTGAGGCATGAAATGGATATGTGGCTCCGAGATTGCCTTCTGCCGGGAGTCGAGGAAGAATCTCTAGGCGTGGTTACTACAACATACTATTACTTTATATTATGCTAATCTACACTCTTCTAATGCCGCAAGATGCTAGTCTTTGATAGGCTAGGCTTTCCCTTCTCTTCTGGTAAACTGCAGTCCAGTCCACAGATACAACCCTTTCCTTTGATATTGATGCATACTTAGCTTAGATCTGATGTAAGTCTTGTGAGTACTTTGGATGAGTATTCGCGGTTGCTTTGCTACCTCTTTTCCCCTATACCCGATTGTTGCGATCAGATGGCGAAGTCCATGAGTCAGATGCCACCACCGATGACTACTACTACCCCGACGGAGCCTACTACTATGTGGAGACCGCTGGTGACCAGGAGTAGTTAGGAGGCTCCCAGGTAGGAGGCCTTGCCTTTTCGATCGTAGATACTTTTGTGCTAGCCTTCTTAAAGCAAACTTGTTTAACTTATGTCTGTACTCAGATATTGTTGCTTCCACTGACTCATTTGTATTCGAGCTGATGTATTTGAGCCCTCGAGGCCCCCGGCTTGTAATATAAAGCCTGCATGAATTTATTTGGGTTTAGAGTTGTGTTGTGATATCTTCTCGTGAGTCCCCGATCTTGATCGTACACATTTTTGTGTGTGATTAGTGTATGATTGAATCGGGGGCGTCACACCTCCAGTCTGGTGGTGGTGTGTTGGAGATGTCGTCCTTGGCATAGGTGCTCGCTTCCCCCAATGAAAGTCATGCTCGACTTCGGTCTGGGCTGATGGCGAATGATGCTCTCGGGTGTGATTTTTCTTGTTGGAGGCGCCATCGAGGGGGTCCGACACCTCCTTGATCCATGTTTTTCTTTGGAGCCAAGTCTGGTGATGGAGCATTTAGTTGGTGGTGGTGCAGTGGATCTGGAGCAGTAATTGTTAGGATGAGCGTGGAGTCATTAGTGGTGCTTCTATTTGGAGCCGGTTGTTTGGTTGGCTGTGAGAGCAACAGGAGAACCCTTCACATACAAGTAGCGTCGGGTGAGCTATGTCAACTAGTCTCGTGGAATCGGAGCGGCATAGGTTTTCCCTTTTTCGTACTTATCGTTCCTCTTCGGTGTCATTGAGGCTTGTGGATATGCTCGTGGCAGTCCAGTACAATGTGACAGTTGTTGGTATGCACTCTGGTAGCAGCAAAGGCGCTCAAGTGTGCAACCGGGTGTGTTGTGGGGTTTCGCCTTCCAACGTTTTTGTATGTATTGTGGTGCTTTAGATCTAGTCCAGCTAGGCAATGCTATGGTTTTTGCCTGGTTTTCCATAATAAACTGAGCATCCTTGTTTTCCTTTCTTCTTTTTGGCACTCACCTTTATGCGATGCATTCCGCCTTTGAGGATGTCCTTATAATACCTTCTTCGGATCAATGAATTTGACAACTCTTCTGCCAACGTTCCCAAAATATATAGGGTGACCTAATTTATAAAAACAATTAGACCGAAACACCATAACAACAACAAAAGAAAAGAAAGAAAACAACTGCCAACGAATAACCAAAGAAGACCCAACAACTCCTAGCATTGTTGTACTTTTACTTTTGCGTTCTTTGTAGCGAATGTTTAGAGTCCTACGATGGTTGATAAAGGTATCTCTGACATTGAATCCACATCAGACACCATATCAGTCCGTAAATCGGTGAGACCAGTCCGCGGAAGTGATGTGGGAGCCCGCCATTCAACCATGTACGCATATATTTCAAATGAGATTTTAACAATGGATGAATGTCGTCAAACACGACGGAATTTAGCAAAGTTTGGACATAATTGACATAAAACAGATGATATTTCGTCTGTTTAACTAAATCATCCAGCAACATTCAAAGTAATTATAAAAAATAGCATAGTTCATCCATGAATAACATGTAAATATCTCTAGTACAACAATAGTGACGGTGTAACACACCGGGGATTTGTTCTTCACAGGGAGCCCGGCAACATGCCTACCAAGGGGCCGACAAGGTCCACCATGTTTCTTCTAACAGCCACGAGGAGCCTGGAGCAACATATATACACCAACAGATCATCTTAGTACGCAAGCCATCCTTGTAGCGAGCTAGATCGAATCTCCCTCCTGTAAAACCCTAGCCCTCACTGTGCATATAAGGTGGAGGCTACGGGGCTCTCATTCTCATCTACTCTCGTAGACTAGACTCTTGGTAGCACTTGTAATCCCTCACATGAGGCATACCCACCATGAATAATAACAACAAGCGGGATGTAGGGTGTTACTCCTCACTAAAGGCCTGAACCGAGATAAAACCCATGTGCGACCTCTGATCTAGTACTTTTGGGCATGTTAGCAACCCTACCAAGGGTACTGACCGGATTATGCACTGCCAGTTGGTGCATCAGGCACGGCCGTGTCAGCTGGAGACCGATCCCAGATCAGATCTCTTTCGGCTCCCAACTGCCTACCATCGGGAGAGAGAGAGAGAGAGAGAGAGAGAGCTTAATTTCGTCTCTTTCGCCTTCACTGCAAATGGTACGGGCCGGGTCGACGTTAACCCATCGGCCCACCATGTCCACACGATCTATGTCGGTGCTATGGCCTTCGTCGTCAACAGCCACGACGGCCTCCATATGTGCGGCCCGCCGATCCACCAGATCACATCGGTGACTTCATCGACCCTAGTGGCAACTTCGCCACCAACCTCTGGCTCATAGGGCTTGTTTGGGCACCAAAACGCTGGAGCCACGTACCAGCAGGTGATCCACACATGCCTGCATAACCAGATCAGTTGAGAAATTGAAAATTGGTCAGATCTGTGGGACTACACGACACCCTCACCTCGGCCTCTGACTCGGAGGGTGACGATCCAGAACCAATAACCCTGGCACCTGAGGCCAAGGCCTTAGCGTCGTGGGCGAGGCGCTGTGGTGACCTCGTAGGGGTCCACCAGCCTGCCTAGCCACATACTTCGTCGGCATGGTCTGGGACAACTACTACGTCAACTACAACCTACAAGACCGCATCATCAACGATTTTGTCTTTGACTGCATCGTCGACACTGCCGACCTTATCTCGCTCTCCAATGAGGTGAGCAGCGAAGCCGACATAGGCCTTGTTTGGATACTCTAACTCAGCCAGAGGTTAGAGTTAGATTCTAACTCTAAACTAACCTTGAACTAACTCTAACCAAAGAGGTGTTTGGATGGGAGGGTTAGATGGAGCGCGGATACGGTGAGGCGCCTTCACGGGCGGTGTGAGAGGGAGGGAGGGAGAGGACGAGAAGCTGAGGAAGTGGGAAGGGATCTGCTGGAGGGAGAGCGAGTGAAAAAAGTGTTTTTTAGTGGTCTCGAGAAGAACTAACCCAAATAATCACCTCTTGGGTGGGTTGGTTTTTTTGGATGGGTTAGATGCATCTAACCCAAACTAACCCTCCTGTTTGAATATTTTTGGGTTAGTTGAGTCCAAACTAACCCAAACTAACTCTAACCTATGGATCCAAACATGGCCATAATCTCCATCTCGGACACGAAGGTCGAGGAGCCCCTCCCGCCACCAGTAATGAAGACCGGGAACACACGGCCAACCTCAACACCACATCAACGGAGGAGATCAAAGACAACCATCCCGCCTTCGCAATAGCGTCGGATGAGGAGGAAGCCCCACAGGCCATCGCCCTCAAGCAACTCATGATGATGGCACAGACAAGCACATCATCAGGGCCAGCAACCCGGATAGCGGCAAGCACTAGTGAGACCATGACGACAGCCGTGGGGCTTGCAGCCTTGCAGCTCCCGGTCTCCGGTCCAATAGTCGTCACAACATCAACGCCGCTCACACCCCCTCTCGACGCTCCCAGCCTCTAGGCCACCTAGCTATTAATTTTGACATTGTCGTGCGTTTGTAAGCTTTGATTTGAGCGAATGAATGCTTGTTTCCTATCATCTTTGCACCTATTCTTTTAGGATGCTCGCTTCTCTCCTTGCAGGGTGGCGAGGATGACAGAGAGGTCTTGTGTATGGAGTCTTGTAATCTACAGTTTCTACTCCATGAGGAGCGTGCTAGGAATGAAATCGTGCAGAGACCGTTTGATGAATCCCAGGGTGGCCGCGCGGTTTTCTTATCGTCCTTATTGCGAATGTTAATTATTTAAACAAGATTAAATTAAATTTTGCTTGTATTGCTTGGTGTTATATAGTCTTGACAACGATTTGAAACTTTTATAATTAAGTAAATATTTAAATTGAGAGGCATGAAAATATCTTCCCAAATATCCATTTTTGATATGTAATTGGGTTTTATTTAGAGTTTAGTATTTAAAATAAATCCAACTCAAAACGTAAATCAAATGAGAGAAGGCAATATGACCCCTCCAATAGAAAGAGAATTGGGAAGTATTTTAAATATAATTTTGTTATTCAATGTAATTTTGAAGAAAAAATAGGGAATAGTTATAAGGCCCGAAATAAAATTTATCAAAATTTATGTCTATTTTATTTCATATTTGAGCTGGAAACAATGTTCACTATACTCTATATTTGTAGTAATATTTTAGTGTGTGTTCCTAGTATTTTAGGAGATTGTTTGGTATTTTATTTAGCCAAATTACTTCCTGATGAGCTGTTTATTAAAGCCGGAGTTTACTATTCCAGTAGGCTGCACAGTATACAGGTCCAGTACAACCCAATTCTTGTTCCGCGCTCGGTGCGCTGAATCAGCGCAGCACAGTAGTCCAAGCCCATTAAACCGACCACTGTATGCGTTTTTTTTCGAGTATTTTGGGCCATCACATGGACCTAGAGTCTAGACAGCACCTTTACCTTCTTGTACGAGTCTTTTACGACAGCAACTGATCAACAAGCGCTTCTCCGGAAGCCTCCTAACGATCACTTAGGGGTGGACTAAAAGCACGCCAAGTGGCGCGCTCTCTGTCGCCGTCACATGTTGTGTTTTGGATCTATTTTTTTTTCATTTTTCACACACGTTTTCAGCATTTTAGATGTTTCTCTGGGGTTTTTCGGTTTTTTGTTTTTTCACCGGCCTTTCTTAGCTTTTGGAGATTTTTTTTTATTTTTCATGAAAAAACGCATTTTTTCTTCCATGAGAGACACGGTTTTACTTCCGCAAAGAGCATGGATTTGCTTTCACGAGAGGCACGGCCGTGCCTCTCGGAAATGAAAAAATACGTGTTTTATTTTTTTCCTTTCACAAGATGCACAATTTTGCTTCCGTGAGTGCCTCTCGGTCACGGGAAAAACACGGTTATTTTCCTTCCATGACAGGTACAGTTTTGCTTTCGTGAGAGGCATGGTCGTACCTCTCGGAAACAAAAAAAAACAAGTTTTATCTTTTTCCCTTTCGTGTGAGGCACATTTTTTATTCCACGAGAGGCACGGCCATGCCTACTGAAAACGAAAAAAAATATATTTTTTTCTTCTATGAGAGACACGGTTTTGCTTCTATGAGAGGCATGACCGTGCCTCTTGGAAACAGAAAAAACGCTTTTTCTATTCTTTCCTTCTATAAGAGGCAGTTTTGGTCCTTCGTCAAAACCTGTCAACATGAGATCTAGTTTCGAAGATCTCGATGCGAGGAATCCAACAGTGAAAACGGTTTAATTTCGGACCCGTGGTTTAAGAAAGAAAACGTTTTGAATAAACGGATTAAAAAGAAGGAAAACTCTGGCACTTGAGAAAGTGAAAGTGATCTTGAAAAAAGTACTACTCAATTAGTGATTTCGGTGTTTTACCTACAGTTCGAAGGCAGCACGCCACCCCCAATTCATATTTGGCGCCTTAAGCGTCATTTATAGGTGTTTTTCACTGGTTTTGTAGGTATTTTAGTTTCTCGGAAGTTTTTCTTGTTTCTTCCATAGCGGGTTTTTCCTTGGTTTACACGTTATTCCTTTTCGATTTTTATTCCATTTTGTTTTATTTTTATTTTTTACATTCTTTCAAATGTGTGAACTTTCTTTTTTCAAATTTCATGGTATTTTTCAAATTTATGAATTTCTCTTGAAAATTTGTGAACTTTTCATGAATTGATGTTTTTTTTGATTTCGTGAACCCTTTTCCAATTTTGTGATTTTTTTCAATTATTGTGAACTTCAATTTGTGAATTTTTAGAAAACAAGTGCGAACATTTTATGAATCCACGGAATTTTTCCAAGTTCATGATTTGTTTTCCATTTTTGTGCACTTTTTTTTCTAGTTGTGATCTTTTCCAAGTTTTGAACTTGTTTCAAATTCGTGAATTTTTCTCAACTTCATGAACTTTTCTCAACTTAATGAACTTTTTCCCCAAATTCCATTTCCTTTTTTTCTACCTTAAGAACTCTTTTCATTTTTTTGAACTTTTCATGAAATTTTTTGGAGTTGTGAAATTTTGTTGACTTCGCGAACATACTTTTTTTTTTGAATTCACAAACTCTTCTTGTATTAGTGAACTTTTTCGAATGCATGCCCTTTTTTTAGTTTCGCAAACTTTTTTTGAATTTGCAAACTTTTTGCATGTTCGTGAACTTTATTTTTAAATCTGCAAACCTTTTAAATTCATGAACTTTTCCAAGGGTCAACAGCCGAGTCAACACTCAATTGGTCGAGTCAATGGTCAACTGGTCAATCATATCAACATATCAAAGCAAATCCCAATAACAAAAACACAAATAGGGCGATGATATCTTCATGGGACTACATTGGGAGGTGTAGTAGCATGGAGGAAGCGGACCTCCGAGTTTGCATTGGTGGTCTCTATATAGATATGACACTTCATTCTCCTATAATTTTAGAGACTGACTGCGCTTTTATTGCGGCGATGTTTCCAAACGAATTTGATGATAGATCAGCTCTGCATGATCTGAAGAAGGAAGCATGGAGTATTTCTAAGCTAATGGATAGCTTCAGAGTGTCAAAAATTAGGCATTCGACTAATGAGGTGGCCCATCTAATAGCTAAGTTTAGTTTTGATAATAGAGTGGACGGGATTCTTGTTAATGATGTACCGTTCTATGTGATGAACTCTGTAATGAATGATTGAAACACGTTCTTTGGTTAATTAATATATGAGGTGGTGTTTAAAAAAAAGTAAGGCGATGAGCGAGTTAGGGAACGAAATCCCTGCTGGGCAGCGGCTCGCTATGGCGCGCGTGAGCGCTGCCTACTTATTTGGGCACAGAAGGCGCCAATTAAGAGGTCTTGCACGCCAGCGCGTGGTTTCTTTCATGCATAACAAGCACCTATGTTGAAGTACTATTCTACTCGGGAGCTCATATGCACCCTAGTGAATTGAAAATAAAAATAATTATTATTTTTTACAGAAAATCTGGTTTTTTAATAAACATTAAAGAATTCTTAATATGCTTGCAAGTTTTTATGAAAAAAAAACATTTTAAATGCTTCGTAAAAAAACCCAAAACTGATGCTCCAAGAAACAGACCTTTTGGAGCATCAATTTTCTTTTTCTTAGGAAAGCATTTCTGGAATGTTATTTCTTCATGAAAATTTGCATGTATATTCAGAATTTTTCAATGTTTGCCCCCCCCCCCACCTCCCCGAAAAAAATGTTTACCAGTATTTTTGAATTTGTTTACTCTTTTTTATGATTTTTTGACGGAATGACCATCCAGTTACTTTTATTAAACTCAAGTCACGACTACATTGTTTGCAAGAAATTTAACGATAAACTCTGGGGGTGAATCTAACCAAGCCGAAAGCTGGTTTTCACGACCCCAACTAGCTACCACATGTAATACTACGTTAGATTCCCTATTACAAAGCTCGACACAAGCTTTCCTAAACTCACTTAATTCTCGACGACAGTCTTCTAGCATAGGGGCATATGAGCTCACGAGCAGAAACTTCATGTCCGCACCTATGCCTCTTGTCCTCCTATAAATACATATCTCATCCTTCTCCACCTCTTATTTTTGTCCTTGTCCCCCTATAAATACATATCCTAGTATCCTACTGGCCCTGCCTCTTTTTCATGTACAACACTGTTGACAATCAAATTTTGGCATGGAAGAAAACATTATTAATATGGCCTCAAATGAACAAGTACTCTATATGAAGAAGTTCCATATTGTCGACATGATCATCTTTGAAGTTTGGGTCATCACCATCCGATTTTATCTCGAGGGCCTAAGTTGAGCTTGAAGCACTAAGATTTGATATTCAGAGTGCCGTTCGGCTGATTACGCATCCAAGACGGCCTCATATGAGAAAGTGTTCTACACATATTGTCTTCGTCTCGTAGACACGGTTGATTTTAATATAAAAGTCGTCTTAATCCCATATCGTATGCCAAAGTTAGAGCAATCAGAGTGCGGCCCTACCATGAGTAAAATGTGGCGCGCCCAATCAGACACGCATATAGCTGACGTCTGATGGGCAGCCCCATTGATTATCTGTTTTGCGCGAGCGATTCGCCCCTTAGGATGGCTTCAAATCGAAAAAGTTCAACATGAAAGTTGTTCATCTTGTCGAAACGGCTAAAATTTCTTTCAGGCTCACTTTCATCCGAGATCATTTACTCCCTCAAAAGTGACCCGCAAGGTGCAGCCAGCTTTTAAACTGAACAGTTTTGGAAAGTTTGGACTCCGAGTTGGACCCAAACTAGGGTTTTGGACGTGAATCTAAACCTTTCCTTGCACGACAAGTCCAGCCACCTCTTATATACACGGAATTGAAACAACAAGACACAATCGCAAAACCCATCTACTTTTTACCCCAGTTTCACCACGTCCACTAGTTGGAGGTTCTTCTGGTCGGTCCAGAACTTGATCTTCTCGGACAGCGCCTTCACCTCCCCTGGGTTCGCCCCGTCCATGCCCTTCTTCCAAGACATGAGCTTCTTCGTAGGTCCCGATGAAAATGCCGGGACCTCAGCCTAGCCGGTAGGGAGTTGCTCGGTGATGTAAAACCACTCGCGTTGCCACTCCTTTATGGTCTCCATGATGTGCCCTTGAACCGACCCACCTTCTGGTTCTTGCTAGTCATCGCCCCTCCGCACTCTGCGAGCTCGGAGCCGCTGGATTTTGGCTTGATGCCGAAGATCTTCAACCACAATCCAAAGTGTGGCTCGATGGAGAGGAAGGCCTCCCAGACCGTAATGAAGGAGGTGAGGTGGAGGATATAATTTGGGGCTAGATGGCAGAAATCCAGCCCACATAAGAACATGATCCCGCGCACGAAGGGGTGCAACGGGAACTCCAGGCCTTTGACGAGGTGGGGGACGAAGATCACCCTCTCCCCAGGATTGGGAGCGGGTACCCGTGGGTTTGGATCCAGCACTCAGGTGTTGAGCTTAGTGGGGATGTGCACCGCACTTCGCAGCTCCAAGATGGTGCCCTCCGTGATGGAGGAACCATACAATGCCCCTTGAGGTTGGCATCTGCCATTGCTGGGGATGGAGGTTAGGATGCGCTACGCGAGATAGGGTCGGGGTTGGATCTCGGCGCTGGAGCTCGAGAGGCAGCAAGCAGTGAGGAATGAGAGCGTGCTTTTCCCGTCGCTATCTCTTTGCTATTATATAGGCTGATAAAAGGCCAAGAGTCCCTCCTGCCGCGCCATTGAAATCGTCACTACCCATAAATTATGTCGTTATACATATATGGAGAAACAAAATCTTAATGATATCCCTTTGAAAACGGGCACGATCTCCGTATGGATGGGACGTTCCAATGAGAAGAGTGCCTCGGACCATGATTCGGGTGAGAAGTAACTGCCTGTCCAGTCGTGGGTGGCGGCACTTCGGTAAAGTTGTCAGGCTAGGCACATTGTTCACACCTACGTGGTAGGCCTTCAAGGCTAAGCAACCTCACGTCTTCGGATGCCGAGTGGGTTCGACTAGGTCATGGTCAGGGGATGCTACTCCTTCGAGGGGTGTTCCATGGTGACATTTGAAAGAAAGGTATCTTAAATCACCAAAGAAGGTAACTCGTCTATCGAACCAAGTACTTCGGATCCGAAGTTGTTCCCATCAAGGAGGCCGTCCTCGGCATAGAAGACCTGTTCGGGGGCTATTGACGGTCTCCCATGATACGTCCATTGTGCATCATGCTTTTATATTGATATTTATTGCATTATGGGCTGTTATTTCACATTATGCTACAATACTTATGCCTTTTCTCTCTTATTTTACAAGGTTTATATGAACAGAGAGAATGCCGACAGCTAGAATTCTGGAACGGAAAGGAGCAAATCTGAGATATCTATTCTGCACAACCCCAAATGTCCTGAAACTTTACGGAGAATTATTTTGGAATATATAAAAAATATTGGGCGAAGAAACAACAAAAGGGGACCCACCAGGTGGCCACAAGCCTAGGGGCGTGCCCTACCCCTAGGGCTTGTGGGCCCCCTGGCCATCGGTTGGTGCCCATCTTGTGCTATATGAAATGTTTTGACGTAGAAAAAAATTAGAAGGCAGCTTTTGGGACGAAGCACCACTATCTCGAGGCGGAACCTGGGCAGAAGCAATCTAGGGCTCCGGCGGAGCTATTCTGCCGGGGAAACTTCCCTCTAGGAAGGGGAAATCGAAGCCATCATCATCACCAACGATCCTCTCATTGAGGGAGGGTCAATCTTCATCAACATCTTCACCAGCACCATCTCCTCTCAAACCCTAGTTCATCTCTTGTATTCAGTCTTTGTCCCAAAACATCAGATTGGTACCTGTGGGTTGCTAGTAGTGTTGATTACTCCTCGTAGTTGATGCTAGTTGGTTATGGTGGAAAATCATATGTTTAGATCCTTAATGATATTTATTACCCCTCTGATCTTGAACATGAACATGCTTAGTGAATAGTTACGTTTGTTCCTGAGGACATGGGAGAATTCTTGTTATAAGTAATCATGTGAATTTGGTATTCGTTCGATATTTTGATGAGATGTATGTTGTCTTTCCTCTAGTGGTGTTATGTGAACGTCGACTACATGACACTTCAGTACTTCACCATGATTTGGGCCTAGTGGAAGCATTGGGAAGTTGTAAGTAGATGATGGGTTGCTAGAGTGACAGAAACTTAAACCCTAGTTTATGCGTTGCTTCGTAAGGGGCTAATTTGGATCCACATGTTTCATGCTATGGTTAGATTTATCTCAATTCTTCTTTCGTAGTTGCGGATGTTTGCAAGAGGGGTTAATCATAAGTGGGAGGCTTTTCCAAGTAAGGACAACAGCCAAGCACCCATGCACCCACATATCAAATTATCAAAGTAACGAACGCGAATCATATGAGCATGATGAAAACTAACTTGACGGTAATTCCCATGTGTCCTCGGGAGCGCTTTGCTTTATATAAGAGTTCGTCCAGGCTTATCCTTTGCAATAAAAAGGATGGGGCCACCTTGCTGCACCTTTTTACACTTGTCACTTGTTACCCGTTACAAATTACCCTGCTATAAAACTATCTGTTACCGATAATTGCAGTGCCTACACAAAATACCTTGCTGAAAACCGCTTGTCATTTCCTTCTGCTCCTCGTTGGGTTCGATACTATTACTTATCGAAAGGACTACGGTAGATCCCCTATACTTGTGGGTCATCATCCCGGACTAGGGGGTGCCAACCAAGTCGGCCCATAGTCTTTGGGCTAGTCATGTAGGCCTCATTCTCCATTGGATGTACTCCAGAAGCTACACACATGGACGTGATCAAGACCTCATCTACCTACGACTTGGCGTATACTCCAAGACATCTCCTACTGCATCCATGCGCTCCCCTAGATACCGACCATGTAACCCTAGATGCCCTATCTGACGTGTATATAGGCCAAAGGTTTTAGCCCATAGAAGGGACTTGAACATAATTACATTCACCTATCCCTAGAGTTAGGTCTTTCCTTACGACCTCGAGGTAGATCAAGCTTGTGCTCGATACATCATCATCAATATAAACAAGAGCAAGACATAGGGTTTTACGTCCATAGAGATGGCCCGAACCTGGGTAAAAATCATCTCCTTCATTCCTGTTACCATTGATCCGAGATCCACAGCTCGGGACCCCCTACCCTGATGTCTGCCGGTTTTACCACTGACAACTGGGCACTGAGTTAATAGGTTAGTTCCAAGAAATGATATAAAATTGCATATAAAGTATCTAAGATCGATAATATAATAGCATGAAATGATTAAAAATTATAGATATGTTGGAAATGTATCAGCATCCCCAAGCTTAATTCTTGCTCGTCCTCGAGTAGGTAAATGATAAAAACAGAATTTTTGATGTTGAATGCTACCTAGCATGTGTATTACATCATCTTTTTACGGTATGAATATTGAGAAACGATGAACTAATTGATATCAACATAATAATATCCATGAATACAAGAACATAATCATTCTTTTTCAAAATATACAATGCTCAATGAATGTTATCCCTACTCATTGACTTGTGTAAGTATGGCATGACTCCACTTTCACCGCATAAATATAAATCATGAGGACCCCGGTGTCAAACCAAGAAATTGTATTATACTTTTTAATGCGCTTTAGCATTTTCAACTCCACTCAATACATGATCGTGAGCCATGCACATTATCACTACAGATGGAATAGAATGCAGTGGTAGAGATTGAAAGTGCGTTATATCGACTAGAGGGGGGTGAATAGGTGATTTTTATGAATTCTTCACTGAGGAATTTGCAGGTGAGGAAATTCCTTAGCGAAGAACTACTAGCAGCGGAATAAGTACTCAAAAGTAAACATAACAGAACACAAGCATAGTCATCATGATGAAATGAAGACAGGCACAGAGTACAGAACGCGTAAGCACAGGATAAAACAGGATGAAGACAAACCGACTGAAGAAATTGAACTGAGGAAATCGAGAAAGTCTTCAGTCAAAGTCTTCAAACACAAATATGAACAAGCACTCAACACAGTTATGAGGAAATGAAAGAGTTGAGGAAATAGAACTAGTGAGCTTGGTGAAGACAATGATTTGGTAGACCAGTTCCAACTGTTGTCTCAGTTGTACATCTGGTTGGAGCGGCTAGGTATTTAAACCCGAGGACACACAGTCCTCACCGTATTCTCCTTGAGCTAAGGTCACACAGACCTCGCCCAATCACTCGTGGTAAGTCTTCAGGTGACTTCCGAACCTTCACAAACTTGGACACTCGGCGATCCACAATTCCTCTTGGATGTTCTAGACCTTGACGCCTAACCGTCTGGAAGAAGCACAGTCTTCAAAGGTAACAAGCATCGGATCCACCCAGGATCAATCTCTTCAGTGATACTCAATCACTTGGGGTTTGTAGGTGTTTGGGTTTGGGTTTTGGTTTTCCTCACTTGATGATTTTCACTCAAAGTCGTCGGAGGATGGGATGCTCTCAAATGACAAGTGTCAGTTTCTCTCGGAGCAGCCAACCAGCTAGTGGTTGTAGGGGGCGGCTATTTATAGCCTAGGGAGCAGCCCGACATGATAAGACATAAATGCCCTTCAATGATATGACCGTTAGGCGGGTAGATATTTTGGGACAACTTTTGCATAGCACAACAACGGTCAGAATTTTGAGTATCAAATTCCTCGGGGCTATCATGTTCCTTACTATGTAGGCAATCCGCATTGGCGAATTCCTAACTCCTCAGTCAGAACAAATTCCTCAAAGACCAGAAGAACTTCGTCTCTATCACTGAAGAATATGACTGAACTGTATGAGATTTCCCATGGCTTCACTCGAAGGGATTGGTAGGTGTAGGATTTTGAGTTGAGCATCACATGGAAAATTTTCCTTAGTATTTCCTTGACCCCCTTTAACAGTATGGTGTTTCCTAAGTGTAACACCCACGATGCGGCTATATCTCCCACGTGTCAGAGCATGACTTAGAGGCATAACCGCATAGTAGGCATGTCGCAAGAGGGGTAATCTTTACACATCCCTTGTACTGAATAAGAATGGGATAAAGAGTTGGCTTACAATTGCCACTTCACACAATACATAAATATAGCATTACATCATCCAGAATACAATCAAGGTCCGACTACGGAACCAAAAATAAAGAAAGACCACCCCTAATGCTAGATCCCTGATCGCCCCAACTGGGCTCCACTACTGATCGAAAGGAAATGAAAACAACACAACGAACACGTTCTTCATCGAGCTCCCACTTGAGCTCAGCTGCGTCATCTGCACTGGTATCAACGACACCTGCAACTGGTTTTGGAAGTAAACTGTGAGCCACGGGGACTCAGAAATCTCACACCCTCACGATCAAGACTATTTAAGCTTATGGGTAGGAAAAGGTAGTGAGGTGGAGCTGCAGCAAGCACTAGCATATTTGGTGGCTAACTTACACAAATGAGAGCACGAAGAGAAGCAAAGAACGGCCGTGAACTAGAAGTGATCAAGAAGTGATCCTGAAGCTGCCTACGTTCAAACATAACTCCAAAGCCGTGTTCACTTCCCGGACCCCGCCGGAAAGAGACCATCATGGTTACACACGCGGTTGATGCATTCTAATAAAGTTAAGTGCCAAGTTATCTACAACCGGACATTAACAAATTCCCATCTGCCCATAACCGCGGGTACGACTTTCGAAAGTTCAAAACCCTGCAAGGGTGTCCCAACTTAGCCCATCACAAGCTCTCACGGTCAACGAAGGATATTCCTTGTCCCAGGAAGACCCGATCAGACTCAGAATCCCGGTTACAAGACATTTCGAGGTAAAACAAGACCAGCAAAGCCGCTCGGATGTGCCGACAAATCCCGATAGGAGCTGCACATATCTCGTTCTCAGGGCACACCGGATGAGCCAGACGTCGGGTTGGCATAGACCCTGGTTGCCCAGGGGCACCGGACATCGCTCAAGTCGGACCAACACTTAGAGAAGCACTTCCCCCCCGGGGGGGTGGGTGGGTGGGTGGGTTAAAATAAAGATGACCCTTGAGTCTGCAGAACCGAAGGGAAGGTGATAGGTTGTTAGTGCAAATGTAAAACCAAGGTTGGGCCTTGCTGGAGGAGTTTTATTCAAGGCGAACTGTCAAGGGGTTCCCATTATAACCCAACCGCGTAAGGAACGCAAAATCAAGGAACATAACACCGGTATAACGGAAACTAGGGCGGCAAGAGTGGAACAAAACACCAGGCATAAGGCCGAGCCTTCCACCCTTTACCAAGTATTTAGATGCCTTAATTAAAATAAGAGATATTGTGATATCCCAACAAATATCCATGTTCCAACATGGAACAAACTCCATCTTCACCTACAACTAGCAACGCTATAAGAGGGGCTGAGCAAAGCGGTAACATAGCCAAACAACGGTTTGCTAGGAAAAGTGGGTTAGAGGCTTGACATGGCAATATGGGAGGCATGATATAGCAAGTGTTAGGTATCGTGGCATAGCAATAGAGCGAGCAACTAGCAAGCAAAGATAGAAGTGATTTTGAGGGTATGGTCATCTTGCCCGCAAAGTTCTCCGAGTTGACGTAAGCTTGATCCTCGTAAGCATACTCAATGGGTTCCTCGATCACGTAACTGTCTCCCAGCTCTACCCAAAGCAAGAACACAATCAAAGGGAACAACCATCAACCACGGTGCAATGCGCAAGCAACATGATGGACAACATGGCATGATATGCGGGATGTGATATGCAATGCATATGCATGTACCAAAAGGAAAAGATTGAACAAGGCCTCAACTTGGCAAACCAAGAGTGCCGCTGGAAAGCTGAGTTGATTTCGGCCGAAATCGATATAAAGATCACCGGAATCGGATGCATGGTTTGCAAATGGCAAGCAAAACAAGAATGGCACAATTCTGCGATTAACAGCACGATGCCATCTAGAATGCAACAAGAAACTAAGCTACTGCACTCCAACATAGCAACAAGGTACATGGCAGTGATCTACTCAAGATGCTTGACAAAAGATGAACACTGAGCTATGGCTAAATCACACAAGAGCGGGTTGAAAAAAGCATGGCAAAAGAGCAAAAGATATCAGCATCACATACTTAGTGAAAATACTAACATGCCAGGAATTAACATGAGGAAGACATGTTTAGAGCAAGATAAAAACATGCTACAGGAACAGGACATAGCAAACAAAGGCATGGCATGAATCTACTCAAAGCGTATAACAAAAGTCCCTTACTGACCATAAGCCAAAAGGGCACAGAAAACATGATGTCACCCATGTAAACATAGCAAGTTTCGTTAACAGATTCAGACTTAGCAGAAAACTGGACATGGCATAAACAGAATTATGAAGGCATGTTTGCGAGCTCGATGCAGTCAACACAAGGCATTGCATGACAAACTAAGCATACTACCAGCAAGAAGACATGGTCAAGAAGCTAACCATGGCAAGAACGATCTCATAGCATGCATGGATCAAATACAACAACCTTGGCAAAATTGATTAACACATAAACAATCTGCCAGGAACATTTTATAGCAAAAGTAGAGCAAGATTGAGTCATTCTAGGGGACTCCATAAATGCAAACAAGGACATTGATGGATAGAGGGCAATCATATTCCCAAATCATCCTTACTGAAGATACTCAAAAGAGGCATGGATCACTCTGTAGCAACATGAATACATGGCATAAAAATAACAGCAGACAAAGACTTAGTAAAATTCTAAGTCTCTAAAATCAGCAATATCACGAGAGCTACTTTGCATGCTTGTGCTAGTCACCACATTGATCACAAAAATACAAGGCATACACCCTATAAAGATGGCATGGCATAGCCCAAAACACATGTAGGGCTCAAGTTCATATGGAGCACACAATATTCATGGCAAAAATGACAAATGCTCATAAACTAATAAGAAACAGGAACTAACATTATGAAGCACTCTTGGAACAGTCATTAGGGCATCAAGATGGACTCAAACAAGCATGGCACAATGGAACAAAATGAATAGGACATCATGGTAAACATTTTGATATATCATGCATGCAAAACGGAGCAACGGTAATGAAGTTATGATGCGATGAACATGGGCACAAAATGTCACACACTTAGGGACTTAGCAGAAAAACGGACCTCCGAGAAAAGTCAACGGGATGGAGTGGTTCCGGGACAGAGTGGAGGCGTTTGGTTCCTATGACCGGTGGATCTTGTCCACCTCTCCCGGATCCAGCGGAGGCGGAGCTCCGGCGAGGGCGGCGGTGGCCGGCGACCAGAGCGGCGCAGGCGGCGCAGGCGGCGCAGGCGGCGGAGATCCCGGGCGGCGGCTGGGCGAAGGGCGGCGGCGCACGCGGCGAGAGGAGGTGGCTCGGTGGCGGGGCCGGCGACGCGCGGTGGCCGGCGGCGGAGGCGCGTGGGCGCGCGGCGGCGAACGCCGGCGATGGAGCGGCGGGAGCGTCGGCGAGCGGGCGCGGGGCGGCGGCCCAGATCTGGCCCGGGGCCGGCCGGCCTCGGGCCCTGGCGGGCCGCGGCGGGCGCGGAGGAGAGAAAGGGCAGTGGTGGTGATGTGGCGGCGTCCGATTGGACGAGGGGCGGTGGCGGACATGTCCGTCTCGGTGCGGACATGTCCGGCGGCGCGAGGATGAAGAAGACTAGGGTTCATCCACGAATTTTCAGGGGGAGGCACATATTTATAGGTAGAGGGAGCTAGGAGAGTCCAAATGAGGTGCGGTTTTCGGCCACGTGATCATGATCGAACGGTCGAGAGGATGGAGGGGGTTTGGAAAGGTTTTGGGCCACTTTGGAGGGGTTTTGGGATGCAACACACACGAGGCCTTTACGGTTCCCCGGTTAACCGTTGGAGTATCAAACGAACTACAAATGGCACGAAACTTGACAGGCGGTCTACCGGTAGTAAACCAAGGCCGCTTGGCAAATCTCGGTCCAATCCGAGAACATTTAACACCCGCACATGAAAAGAGGCAAAAGGGGGCGCCGGATGACATAGGAGTGCCGGATTGCAAAACGGACAACGGGGAAAAAGCTCGGATGCATGAGACGAACACGTATGCAAATGCGATGCACATGATGACATGATATGAAATGCATGACACGCAAACAAATGACAAGGCAACAACAGCGAATAACTGGAAGACAACTGGCGTAACAGACTCGGGGCGTTACACTAAGACTCAAGAAAGAGAAAATGAAACTACAAAAACAAAAGTCTTCATGCTTCATGTTCCTCAAATAAATACCAAGTCTTCAAGGTCACACCAATTTCTTCACTTTCAGAGTCTTCAGAAAGTCTTCAGAAATTCAAAGTCTTCAGTCGAAGAACTTCATTTTTAGGGGTCGACTTTCTCTGTAAATATCAAACTCCTCATAGACTTATAGACCTTTGTACACTTACAAACGCATTAGTCCCTTAACCTATAAGTCTTCAATACACCAAAATCACTAAGGGGCACTAGATGCACTTACAATCTCCCCCTTTTTGGTGATTGATGACAATATAGGGTAAGTTTTTAACGGGGATAAACATATGAAGTGTAAATACTGATATTGAGGAATTTGATTGCAAGATATAGAAGAACTCCCCCTGAAGATGTGCATAGTGAGGAATTTGCATTTGAAGCAATGCACACTTGAAGAGTTGAATCATGGAGATCTCCCCATATATCTTGTAATTCATACACGCATTTGACATATCATAATGAGGAATTTGAAATGCATGATGAAATATGGTGACTGATGTAATTCAGCATGCGTGCATTAACATATATGAGGAATAAACATGCAGAAAAACACATCAAAAGTATTAGAGCACCATCGAGTTTAAGTTTACAACTCGATCCAATAAAGTTTCAGAAGAACGAGAGTTGTAACTTAGCAAAAAAAACACCCATATAGACAGACCCGCTTGAAGACTAACTCAAAATTCTCCCCCTTTGTCATCGAATGACCAAAAGGATCGAAAATGATGACTAACGCCCCTGAAGAATATCAAGTTGATGAAGGAGCACCAGCGTTGTTGGGGTCGTTTGTCGTGGAAGGGCCTGCTGCAGTGTCGTCCAAGTCTTCATGCTCATCGGTGTCGCGCGATGAAGAATAGGAGCTGGACACCAAAGGAGGAACCTTGACCTTCTTGTATTTCTTCGATGGAGGTGCAGACCAGTCAAAATCTTCCTTGAGACCCATTGCCTTGAGATCTTCTTCACCATACAGATGTGATAGAATGGCCCAGGTGCGACCGAAAACTTCATGGAGGTAGTAATGGTTTTTCTTCACTGCATTGTGTGTAGCAGTCATGTTGTGAATAAATGAACCAAACTGACGCTTAACCCATTTATGGTTTCGATCCACCTTCTAGTGAAGACTAAGCAGAAGCTCATGGTCAGTCATCACACGAGGAGCAGTGGCTTGAGGAGTAGACTTGGGTGCATTGGCAGCAGAGTCATGTGTGGCAGAGTCATCATTGGTGGAATAAGGTGCAGCTTTGCGAAACTGACCATCCAATGGATGAATGCCTTCATCAATGACTGCAGGGGCCTTGCCCTTTTCATTAGTTGAAGTAAAAGCCTACTTGAGGACTTCAATCAGGGGCAGATAGCTAAGGTGATTCTGAAAATCAGCCTTGTAGTTGAGTGAAGACCTTGTCCTGAGGAATCTCATAATCCAAGGTGCATAAGGCTTCAGCTCAAATGGAGAAAGTGCAGCATTTGCCAGAGTCCTCATGAAGAAATCATGATAGTTGATAGGAATGCTATGTATGATGTTGAATAGCAGATTCTTCATGATGCCAACTATTTCCTCAGTAGATGAGTCGTGGCCTTTGATGGGACTCATTGTCCTCGTCAGAATGCGATAGACAGTCCGAGGCACATATAGTAATTCCTTCACGAGGAATTTGGTTCGTGGGGCCTAACCTGGCTTCAAAGGCTTCATCAGAACTTGCATGTAGTGATTTATAAGCTCAGATTCACTGTAGATGCAACGAGCAGCTTCAAGGGGAGGACTGAGTGGTAAAGCACGAAGCAATTCAGTAGCTGGTGCCATGTAGTGAGTGTTTTCAGACATCCAGTCCAGCACCCATGAATCTCCTGTGATGTGCAGCGTCGCATAAAATTGAAGAATGAGTTCTTCATTCCAATCACAGATGTCAGTGCAGAAATTTAACAGTCCAGCGTCGTGAAGAAAACTGAGGACTGGCACGAATCACGGCAGAGATTCCATATCCATGTGAGGAATGTGCTCATGGTAGAAGATTTTGTCTTTGTTGAACAACACTGAGGAATAGAAATTAGCCTGGCTGGCAGTCCAGAAATGCCTTTTCCTAATGCGAGCAGAGTCATAGAGGTTGTAGTCTGTGAAGAATGCGTGCTTGCCGAAGAAATCATCAGCCTTGAATTTTTGCTTCCTGGAGAATGGATCCTTTGGCTTGGGTAGAGGAGTGTTAGTGAGTTGCATCACAACCTCAGGAATCACAATCTCAGGTTCTTCAGGCTGAGGAATTTCTAGTTCCTCTTCAGTGTCAGTCTGTTTCTTCAGATGTTCAGCAACAACAGTTTCTTCAGCACTAGTGGGTGGAATTTCTTCACGTACAAACGAAGTGGGGTGAGTTTCTTCAGAGCCCATTTGAACAGTTTGTGTAGGGGACTGAGGTATTTGCTGTAAAGGTGTGAACAGTGGAGAGTTGGGATGCTGACTTTCCCAAAAGTCACGATTCATCACTGGTATGGTGCAGCCAATGCCCACATCTTCATCTCCAATTTCTTCAACGCCAGCCTCTTCAGCTGTGAACTGAGGCATAGGCGAGGAAACAACTGGTGTTGAAGGGATTTGATCCGCTTCAATTTCTTCATCCATCTGCTCTGGCGAAGCAGCAGAAGGATTTTCT
This sequence comes from Triticum aestivum, assembly GCF_018294505.1. Lineage (NCBI taxonomy): Eukaryota > Viridiplantae > Streptophyta > Magnoliopsida > Poales > Poaceae > Triticum > Triticum aestivum. Next base: position 413,237,137 of record NC_057797.1, on the reverse strand, counting down.
TCATCAGATCTGCTAGGGATCACATATTCTTCATTAAAAGGAATAAGGTCCTTTGATGGCATGGTTGAGATCGGAACAACATCAATGGGATTTGCGAACAAACTTGTCATAGACTTCATTTTCTTCGGAGCTGAAGAATCTGAAGTAGCTGATGCTTTCCTTTTCTTCACAGCTACACGCTCTACAGCCTTGGTCTTCTTCACATCTGATGCAGATGGAAGGATCGGAGTTGGTGTAGGCGCAGGAGGAGCAGAGGAATCTGGTTGATTTTCTTCAGGCACAACTGATGCAGTTGCCCTGACTTCTTCATTTTCTTCAGGCGCACCACTAGTGGATTCCCTAGCAATTTCTTCAGCGGCTGGAATGCAGTCATCAGCCCTGGAACTCACATTTTCTTCAGCATCCTGAAAGTCATCAGTGGTGCTGGCATGTTCTTCAGTTGGCTGAGTAGATGCTTCAGCCTGAGGAATTTCCTGTTGCGATGAAGCTGCACCATTGGGGGTGAACTTCTCAATCAGTTTAACAAACCTGACCTTGGCTCCTTGCCAATCAGCATAGTAGGTTTTTAAGTCATCACTGAGGGTTTTGATTTCAGACTGTATTTTTATAGGTTCATCAGTTGTCATAGTGACAACGTTGTTCTTCAAAAATTTCTCCTTCTTATATTGCGCTTTCTTGATCTGCCTGGCCTTCTCATATTTCCATTTTTCTTCTTGGATGAAATGGGTCAGCATGTGACTTTGGCCAGGAGTCAACTTGAAATCAGGCATAGGAGTGTTTGGGTCCTTGTGCCAGAGATCAATATAGTCAAGGATTAACCTTGGATCCAAAAGCAGTGGCACATTTGTGATTTTGGCTCTAGCGGCCCTGACTTGCCTATCTCTGATGATCTCAGCAAGTTCTTCATCATCAGCTTCGTCTTCTTCATACGACACTTGGAAGGTGACCCGCTTCTTCTGAGGACTAGGGCGAGGACCTTGTCCAGCAGTGGCCTTTGTCTTCAGCAGAGAGGGTCCCGTTGAAGAATTGGGTGCAGCTGAGGAACTAGCTGAAGCTCCCGAGGTAATAGAGATGCCTGTAGTCCTTTGGCACGTGGCAAGATGCACAGGTGTAGAGGACTTTGTCAGAGCAGCTGAGGACTTTGGAGGAGCTGAGGATTTTGGAGGAGCAGGAGCAGCATGAGGAATTGGCCTTGAGGGCTTTGAGGAATCTGGCCGTGAGGGCATAGCTGAGGAACTTGTCCGTGAGGGCATTGCTGGTGAAGCACTGGGCTTATGAGCAAGCTTCTTAGGCATGACCTTCTTCGGCTTTACAGAGGCCTCAACAGCAGCAGCGGCAGCAAAGTCTTTGTTGAATTTCCTCACTGCATCTTTTGCTTGTTTGGCCAACTTGGCATGGCGCTTGGCCCATTCATCAGGATAATCCTCACCGCGCTTGAGGCTGGTGGGATCAGCTATTTGGCCATGTGCCAACGGAGGTCTTGGGCATGGAGGATTAGTGCAAATTTCTTCATATACTTGGGAGTGACATATCTGTACTCCCTCCACTCTCTTGCCCATCTCCTCTCAATCTTTTGAATGCGCACCTTGCGCTGATTTTTATCTTCCTCAGGGTGTGTGCAGTACCCAACATAGATGTCATCAAGGATTTCAAATGCTGTGTTGACCTCTGGCTTCTTTCCTCCTTTCTGTGGCTTCTTACCATCAATCATTTTCTTCAGTTGAGGAATTTGAACAATTGAATTCTCTGAAGAGGTATGCAACTTTTCTTCAAGGAACGCTGCAAATGAGTTAAGTTGATGAGAAAGTGATTCAGCAGCTGACATGAGTACCTGTGAATAGAGTATATTTGCGAGGAATTTGGAGAGGTCATATGCGTTCTCAGAAGGTTTTTTATAAAGAATAAGTTTGAGGAATTTGACCAGATGAGTCTTGAAGAATTTCACTAAGCGTTCTTTGTCTTAGGTTCCAGAGATGTATAGATCGAAAATCCACACATTTGAGGAATCTTGAAGAAAAACATAGCTTAGAGAAACGAATCAAGAACAGATGACATGTGAGGTGTTTTAGTGTGTGAAGATATGAAAAAAAGACCTTTGAGGATTTTGTAGAAATCATTTCAATCAAAGAGGGCAGTAAAAGTAACTTTTAATTACCCTAGACGAAGAACACGATGAACTGGTATGTGGAGATGTGAAGTTCGTCAGTGCAGATCTTCCACACCCTAACTTGGCGGAGGAAGACACCTACGGCGGCGGCGGAGTGGAGATTTCCATGGCCAGCGCGAGTATGACGGCGATGAGGTCGAGGCAGTGAAGCTTTTCCTCACCGGCGACGATGAAGTAGCGGCGGCGCTAGGGTTTGAGAAGCTCGAGCTAGAGAGAGGTCGAGCGGACTAAAGGAAGTGAGGAAGGGGAAGGGGGGTATTTATAGCCACGGTGAAAAACTGTTCGCCCGAAGAATTTGGACGAACGTGCCCCTGACCCTTCTCATTCTCTTGACATGTGTCACCCACGTTCTGAGAAGTGGAGATCGTGTGCGATCGTGGGTGAATAGATAAGTATTTCGTGGGATGCGGAATGGTTTGAGCGGCAAAGCCAAAAATTTAGATAAGATAGGTTTTAAAGTTCCGTTGGCAATTTCTTCAGCTGACAAGGACACAATGAAGATTTTGAACGAGTTTCAAGTAGAACGCACATGAAGAATTTGTGAACAGATTGGGTTGAGTATAGCATAGAGGGGGAAGGGTCTGATCACATTCACTTAGTAGATAAACCATCTTGAAGAAATAGCCATAAGTGAATGTTGTAGAGGACATAAACTCACATATATATAGCCAATGAAAAAAAACGACGAAAACAGTGAAGACAATGCAAAGTTGAAGAATTTGAACAACTGAGGAATTTCAACTTTTGGTGGTGGCGTGACCCACCGTATAAGAATGATGATTTCAGACACCGCGTACAATTGTCGTAGGGTTCTGAGAATCAAATTCTTCGTTAATTTCTTCACACTTAGAGTGTTATTCTTCATTGATTGAAGAAAAAAGTTTCTTCATGTGTTGCACATCTAAGTCATCAATTTTGCGTAAGTGTTAGGATGAGTGTCCTTTTCAGAGAACATTCGAAGATTCTAGGATATTTAGCTCACACCGCAACTTGCTAAATCTCTTCTCATCCAAGGGCTTTGTGAAGATATCGGCTAGCTGTTCTTCAGTCTTCACATGCTCAATAGAAATGTCGCCCTTCAACACATGATCACGAAGAAAATGATGATGAATCTGAATGTGCTCTGTCTTCGAGTGCTGAACTGGGTTGTGAGCAATCTTGATGGCACTCTCATTGTCACATAAGAGAGGCACATTCTTCTTGTTGACGCCGTAGTCCTTGGGAGTTTGCTTCATCCATAGCAATTGGGCATAGCAAGAACCAGCGGCAATGTACTCAGCTTCGGCAGTAGATATTGATACGCAGTTCTGTTTCTTCGAGGACCAACAGACCAAAGATCGTCCAAGGAAATGACATGTACCAGATGTTGACTTGCGATCCACACGATCACCAGCATAGTCAGAGCCAGAATATCCGATGAGATCAAAAGCCGAGCCCTTGGGGTACCATAATCCAAGTGTTGGTGTGTGAGCTAGATATCGAAGAATACGCTTCACAACCTTATGGTGTGATTCCTTCGGTGCAGTTTGAAATCGGGCACACATGCAAACACTAAGCATTATATCTGGCCTAGATGCACATAAGTATAATAAGGAACCTATCATGGAGCGGTATACCCTATGATCGAAGTCAATACCATTTTCATCAGTGCACAGATGGCCATTTGTGGGCATAGGAATTTTGACGCCTTTGCAATCTTGCATGCCGAATTTCTTCAGTACGTCCTTGAGGTATTTCTCCTGAGATATGAATATGCCATTGCATTGTTGACGAATTTGAAGACCTAAGAAGAATTTCAACTCTCCCATCATAGACATTTGATATTCTTCACTCATCATATAGGCAAATCATCACTATAACGTTGGCCAGTACAACCAAAGATAATATCATCAACATATATTTGGCACACAAAAAATTCACCATCATAAGATTTAGTGAAAAGAGTAGGGTCGAGTGAACTGGGTTTGAAGCCTTTCTTCATAAGGAATTCCTTCAAAGTATCATACCATGCCCGTGGGGCCTGCTTGAGGCCATAGAGGGCCTTATTGAGTCTGAAGACTTTGTCAGGATTCTTTGGATCTTCAAAACCTGGGGGTTGAGCAACATATACTTCTTCCTCAAGCTTACCATTGGGGAATGCACTTTTCACATCCATTTGATATAAAGTGATATCATGATGGTTAGCATAAGAAAGTAATATGCGAATAGCCTCAAGTCTAGCAACAGGTGCAAAAGTTTCATCGAAATCAATTCCTTCAACCTGTGTGTAGCCTTGAGCTACAAGCCATGCCTTATTCCTTACCACAAGACCATTTTTGTCTTGCTTGTTGTGATAGATCCATTTTGTGCCAATGATATTGTGCTTGCAAGGATTTGGAAGTTTGACCAGTTCCCAAATGTTGTTGAGCTCGAACTAATGTAATTCTTCTTGCATGGCCTGAATCCACTCAGGCTCCAGAAATGCTTCATCTACCTTAGTGGGCTCTGTGATAGAGACAAAAGCATGGTGCCCACAAAAGTTAGATAAATGTGAATCTTTTGAGCGTGTGAGAGGACCTGGCGCTTTAATGTCATTGATGATCTTTTCAACTTGCACTTCTTTTGCAACGCGAGGATGAGCTGTTTGTCGTTGAGGAATTTGATCGGCATTTTCTTTAGCACCATTTTCTTCAGTATTTTCTCCAGGTGCATTAGCTCGATGTTCTTCATGTTCTGGAATGAATTCTTCAGCAAATTCTTCAGTAGGAATGACATCCTCAGTAGCCTTGAACTTGATAGTTTCCTCAGGTGGTGGTTCATCTATCACACAAGGTAAGTGCTCTCTTTGCGAGCCATTACTTTCATCGAACCGCACATCTACAGTTTCAACAACCTTATGAAGAACGTTGTTAAAGACTCTGTAGGTGTGCGAGTCCTTTCCGTTACCAAGCATAAAACCTTCATGTGCTTTCGGTGCAAATTTTGAGTTGTGATGAGGATCTCTAATCCAACATTTAGCACCGAAGACTTTGAAATAACTTACATTGGGTTTCTTATCAGTGAGGAGTTCATAGGCAGTCTTCTTGAAGAATTTGTGAAGATATACTCTGTTGATGATGTCGCACGCAGTATCAATTGCCTCAATCTAGAAACGACGAGGCGTTTTGTATTCATCAAGCATAGTGCGAGCCATCTCAGCAAGAGTCCTATTCTTGCGCTCCACGATGCCGTTCTGCTGAGGAGTATAAGGAGCAGATAACTCATGAGTAATACCAAGTTCATCAAGATAGTCATCAAGACCAGAATTCTTGAACTCAGTTCCATTGTCACTTCTGATGTGCCTGATCTTCACACCAAAGTTGGTTGAAGCCCTCGAGGAAAATCGTTTGAAGACTTCCTGCACTTCATGTTTGTAAGTAACAATGTGTACCCATGTGTATCGAGAGCAATCATCAACAATAACAAAGCCATATTGAGATGCCTCATTTGAGACTGCAGAATAATGGTTAGGACCAAAGAGATTCATGTGAAGCAATTCAAATGGATGAGTGGTGGTCATGATAGTCTTTGCTGGATGACCAAGTCGTCGATGCCAAAACCAGCCTTCTGAAGCTTTTGCAAGTAGGCACATGGCTGGTTGTGGTCCTATAGAGAAATCAACAATATACAACTCTCCTCTCCTAAAGCCTTCGAAGACTTTGGAATTTTCAGCTTCCATAACTACAACACAGCGGTACTTGCCAAAGACAACAACCATATCAAGGTCGCAAAACATTGAGACAGACATGAGGTTGTATCCTAAGGACTCGACAAGCATGACTTTGTCCATGTGTCGATCATTTGTGATCGCAACCTTACCTAGACCCAATACCTGAATTTTGCCTTTGTCAGCAAAGATGATATGCTTCAGATGTGGCGGAGATAATGGAGCATCCATCAATAGATTCATGTCGACAGTCATGTGATTTGTACATCCACTATCGAGGACCCACTCAGTGGCTTTGGGTTGATCATCCTGCAGATGAATTAGTGCATCTTACGAACTCATATACTTCATCAATGAAGAATATGACATCAAATCATCAGATCAATTTCATCAAGCAATAGAACAGATAAAGCAGTATGAGGACATGAGAAATTAAAGTTCATTTCTTCATGGTTAGCCCGCGTCCTATCAGGCACTCTCAGGTCTCCAGCAAATTCTTCAGACGATTACATTCGTCTAGAGACCTGACCCTGCAGAAGAGATTAGTTCTTTTTCTTCACCACCCACATCTGAAGGGGTGGCAAAGAGTTCATCACTCTGCGAGCTCCATATGAGAAAGGTGGCATAGACGCCAACCCATTTCGTTTCACATAAGAGGGGTTAGGATAAGCATATGAATAAGCAGAGAAATTCTTCGAGGACTTATGAACATAATGATTAGAAGAATAATGCTCATATTCATAGCCCTTAGCTCTTCCCTGCGAAACAGAGTTGTTAGCACGATGATATTCATATGAGGACTTTGATCCTTTTGAGGAATTTGGTCCATATGAAGAATTTGACCTGGGGTTCCTATTCTTCACAGGTGGTGTCCTGAGGACATTCACCTGAAGACTTTCAAGGCACCTTTTGGGAACCCAGATTTTCTTCATAGGAGGACCGTTCCTGCAGTTAGTGCCAACATATCTAGCAAATATTTCACCATTCTGATTTTTAAATAGTTTATAGTTGGAGTCAATTGACTCATCATCAGAACGAGGAGATTCACATGCAAAGCCAGATAAATTAGATGGATCAACTGGAGGTCCCTTTGCAGCAACCCATGAGGTTTTGGGGTACTGCTCAGGCTTCCAATATGTACCATCAACATTGAGTTTCCTCTCAAAGGCAATACCCTCTTTCCTAGGGTTCCTGTTGAGGATATGCTTTTTAAGCACATCACAAAGAGTCTGATGCCCTTTGAGGCTTTTGTACATGCCTGCCATGTACAATTCCTTCAGTCCTGCATTATCAGTGATACTAGCAGTGTCCTCAGATGAGGAATTAGTGATAGCAGAGGCAGGTGAAGAATTTGTAGCATTAGAAGCATTTGAACATTCAGGTGAAGAATTAGCAGATTCACGTTCAATGCATTTCAAACAAGGAGGAACAAATTCTTCCTAAGAAGCGCTGATTTGTTGAGCAAGTAATGAATCGCGCTCCTTCTGAAGATCTTCATAACTCACTCTTAGCTTTTCAAGATCTTGCTTTCTTTGAAGAAATTCATAAGAAAGCTTCTCATGATCAGATAAGAGAGTGTTATGATGACCTTGAAGGTTGTCAAACCTAGTCTGAAGTCTCTGAAGATTTTCAGTCAAGGCTTTAGTGCGATCCATTTCTTCACCCAACATATCATCACTTTTGTCTAGCATGTTTTGAACCTTTTCAAAATCCCTTTGTTGTTTTACAGCAATCTTAGCAAGTTTAGAATAGCTGGGCTTGAGGTTTTCATCAGATTCATTCTCACTTGATTCAGAGGAGGTATATTTGAGTACCTTGGCACCCTTTGCCATGAAGCAATAGGTGGGAGCGTAGTCATCATTGCCTTCATCAGCCTTGTTGGTGAGGTCATTTTCTTCAGTGTTGAAGATAGATTTGCTGACGAATGCAGTAGTGAGGGCTAGGCTCGCCACACCAGATTCAGACTCCTCAGATGCCTCCTCTTCCTCATTTTCTTCAGATTCAACCTCAGAGTCCATTTCCTTGCCAATGAATGCCCGAGCCTTCTTGGAGCTGCTCTTCTTGTGAGATGAAGACTTTGAGGATTTTGATGATGAAGATTTTGAGGATTTCTTATTTTTCTTTGCATCATCAGAACTGTAATCCTTGTATTTCTTCTTCCTTGATTCCTTTTCCCACTGAGGACAATCTTGAATGTAATGTCCAGGTTTCTTGCATTTGTGACAAAGCCTCTTCTTGTAGTCACTGGATGAGGAATCATTGCTCCTTGAGGGTCTTCCAAAGCGACGACGTCTTGAGAACTTCTGGAATTTCTTCACGAGTAGTGCTAGCTCATGGCTTAGTTCTTCAGGATCACCAAGGCTGCTACCAGAGTCTTCATCTTCGGACTCAGATGCTGCCTTGGCCTTCAGTGCACGTGATCTGCCATAGCTCGAACCATAGAGATCTCTCTTTTCAGCAAGCTAGAACTCATGAGTATTTAGCCTGTCGAGGATATCAGCGGGATCAAGTGACTTGTGATCAACACGTTCTTGTATCATCAATGCCAGAGTATCAAATGAGGAATCAAGCGATCTCAGCAATTTCTTCACCACCTCATGGTCGGTGATGTTAGTGGCACCAAGTGATTGAAGCTCATTTGAGATGTCAGTGAGGCGATCGAAGGTTTGTTGAACATTTTCATTCTCGAGTCTTTTGAAGCGGTTGAAGATATTGCGAAGAACATCAACTCGAGAGTCACGCTGTGTTGAGACTCCTTCATTCACCTTGGACAACCTATCCCAGATAAGCTTAGTAGTTTCCAAAGCACTCACTCTTCCATATTGTCCTTTGCTCAGATGGCCACATATGATATTCTTCGCTTGAGAATCGAGTTTCTTGAATCTCTTCACATCAGCAGCATTCAGAGAAGGTGTGACTGAGGGAACACCATTTTCCACAACATACTAGAGATCGTTATTAATTGCCTCAAGATGCATTCGCATCTTATTCTCCCAGTAGGGGTAGTCCGTCCCATCGAAGGTAGGACACCCAGCAGAGACCTTGATCATACCTGCAGTCGACATAACTAAAACTCCAAGCGGTTAAATCAAAATCACACAGAACAAGGGAGTACCTTGCTCTAATACCAATTGAAAGTGCGTTATATCAACTAGAGGGGGGGTGAATAGGCGATTTTTATGAATTCTTCACTGAGGAATTTGCAGGTGAGAAAATTCCTTGGCGAAGAACAACTAGTAGCGGAATAAGTACTCAAAAGTAAACATAACAGAACACAAGCATAGTCATCATGATGAAATGAAGACAGGCATAGAGTACAGAACGTGTAAGCACAGGATAAAACAGGATGAAGATAAACCGACTAAAGAAATTGAACTGAGGAAATTGAGAAAGTCTTCAGTCAAAGTCTTCAAACACAGATATGAACAAGCACTCAACACAGTTATGAGGAAATGAAAGAGTTGAGGAAATAGAACCAATGAGCTTGGTGAAGACAATGATTTGGTAGACCAGTTCCAACTGCTGTCTCAGTTGTACATCTGGTTGGAGCGGCTAGGTATTTAAACCTAAGGACACACAGTCCCGGACACACAATCCTCACCGTATTATCCTTGAGCTAAGGTCACACAGACCTCGCCCAATCACTCGTGGTAAGTCTTTAGGTTACTTCCGAACCTTCACAAACTTGGTCACTCGGCGATCGACAATTCCTCTTGGATGTTCTAGACCTTGACGCCTAACTGTTTGGAAGAAGCACAATCTTCAAAGGTAACAAGCGTCGGATCCACGCATGATCAATCTCTTTAGTGATACTCAATCACTTGGGGTTTGTAGGTGTTTGGGTTTGGGTTTTGGTTTTCCTCACTTGATGATTTTCACTCAAAGTCCTCGGAGGATGGGATGCTCTCAAATGACAAGTGTCAGTTTCTCTCGGAGCAGCCAACCAGCTAGTGGTTGTAGGGGGCGGCTATTTATAGCCTAGGGAGCAGCTCGACATGATAAGACATAAATGCCCTTCAATGATATGACCGTTAGGTGGGTAGATATTTTGGGACAACTGGCGCATAGCACAACAACGGTCGGAATTTTGAGTATCAAATTCCTCAGGGCTATCATGTTCCTTACTATGTAGGCAATCCGCACTGGCGAATTCCTAACTCCTCAGTCAGAACAAATTCCTCAGAGACCAGAAGAACTTCGTCTTCGTCACTGAAGAATATGACTGAACTATATGAGATTTCCAATGGCTTCACTCGAAGGGATTGGTAGGTGTAGGATTTTGAGTTGAGCATCACATGTAAATTTTTCCTTAGTATTTCCTCGACCCCCTTTAACAGTACGGTGTTTCCTAAGACTCAAGAAAGATAAAATGAAACTAAAAAAACAAAAGTCTTCACGCTTCATGTTCGTCAAATGAATACCGAGTCTTCAAGGTCACACCAATTTCTTCACTTTCAGAGTCTTCAGAAATTCAAAGTCTTTAGTCGAAGAACTTCATTTTTAGGGGTCGACTTTGTCTGTAAATATCAAACTCCTCATAGACTTATAGACCTGTGTACACTCACAAACGCATTAGTCCCTTAACCTATAAGTCTTCAATACACCAAAATCACTAAGGGGCACTAGATGCACTTACAGAGATTCATAAGGCAAGTCAAAAAGAAAGAAAGTCTCGCATCAACTCGGTGGATCGTTAGGCAATGGAGAGGCCTTTCAATTGATATCAATGCGAGGAGTAGGGATTTCCATGTGTAAGTGCATCTAGTGCCCCTTAGTGATTTCGGTGTATTGAAGACTTATAGGTTAAGGGGCTAATATGTTTGTGAGTGTACACAGGTCTATAAGTCTATGAGGAGTTTGATATTTACAAAGAAAGTCGACCCCTAAAAATGAATGTCTTCAACTAAAGAATTTGGCTTTCTGAAGACTTTGAAAGTGAAGAAATTGGTGTGATCCAAAAGATTTGATAATCATGCGAGGAATATGAAGCGTGAAGACTCTTGTTTTCGTAGTTTCGTTTTTCTCTTTCTTGAGTCATAGGAAACACCATACTGTTAAAGGGGGTCAAGGTAAAACTAAGGAAAAGTTTCCAAGTGATGCTCATATCCTACACCTACCAATCCTTTCGAGTGAAGCCATTGGAAATCTCATATAGTTCAGTCAACTTCTTCAGTGACAGAGAGGAAGATCTTCTAGTCTCCGAGGAATTTGTTCTGACTGAGGATTTAGAAATTCATCGGTGTGGATTGCCTACAAGTGAGGAACATGATAGCCCTAAGGAATCTGAGAGCTCAAATTTCCGACCGTTGCTGTGCTATGCGCCATCTGTCCCAAAATATCTACCCACCTAACGGTCATATCATTGAAGGGAATTTATGTCTTATCATGTCGGGCTAATCCCTAGGCTATAAATAGGCGCCCCCTACAACCACTAGCTGGTTGGCTGCTTCGCGAGAAACTGACACTTGTCATTGAGAGCATCCCATCCTCCGAGGACTTTGAGTGAAAATCATCAAGTGAGGAAACCAAAACCCAAACCCAAACACCTATACTTGTGGGTCATCATCCCGGACTAGGGGGTGCCAACCTAGTTGGCCCATAGTCTTCGGGCTAGTCATGTTGGCCTCATTCTCCATTGGATGTACTTCGGAAGCTACACACATAGACGTGATCAAGACCTCATCTACCTACGACTTGGCGTATACTCCAAGACATCTCCTACTGCATCCATGCGCTCCCCTAGATACCGACCATGTAACCCTAGATGCCCTATCTGACGTGTATATAGGCCAAAGGTTTTAGCCCATAGAAGGGACTTGAACATAATTACATTCACCTATCCCTAGAGTTAGGTCTTTCCTTACGACCTCGAGGTAGATCAAGCTTGTGCTCGATACATCATCATCAATATAAACAAGAGCAAGACATAGGGTTTTACGTCCATAGAGAGGGCCCGAACCTGGGTAAACATCATCTCCTTCATTCCTGTTACCATTGATCTGAGATCCACAGCTCAGGACCCCCTACCCCGATGTCTGCCGGTTTTACCACTGACAACTGGGCACTGAGTTAATAGGTTAGTTCCCAGAAATGATATAAAATTGCATATAAAGTATCTAAGATCGATAATATAATAGCATGAAATGATTAAAAATTATAGATATGTTGGAAACGTATCAGCATCCCCAAGCTTAATTCTTGCTCGTCCTTGAGTAGGTAAATGATAAAAACAGAATTTTTGATGTTGAATGCTACCTAGCATGTGTATTACGTCATCTTTTTACGGTATAAATATTGAGAAACGATGAACTAATTGATATCAACATAATAATATCCATGAATACAAGAACATAATCATTACTTTTTCAAAATATACATTGCTCAACGAATGTTATCCCTACTCATTGAATTGTGTAAGTATGGCATGACTCCACCTTCACTGCATAAATATAAATCATGAGGACCCCGGTGTCAAACCAAGCAATTGTATTATACTTTTTAATGCGCTTTAGCATTTTCAACTCCACTCAATACATGATCGTGAGCCATGGACATTATCACTACAGATGGAATAGAATGCGGTGGTAGAGATTCATAAGGCAAGTCAAAAAGAAAGAAAGTCTTGCATCAACTTGGCGGATCATTAGGCAATGGAGAGGCCTTTCAATTGATATCGATGCGAGGAGTAGGGATTTCCATGTGTAAGTGCATCTAGTGCCCCTTAGTGATTTTGGTGTATTGAAGACTTATAGGTTAAGAGACTAATATGTTTGTGAGTGTACACAGGTCTATAAGTCTATGAGGAGTTTGATATTTACAGAGAAAGTCGACCCCTAAAAATGAATGTCTTCAGCTAAAGAATTTGGCTTTCTAAAGACTTTGAAAGTGAAGAAATTGGTGTGATCCTAAAGACTTGATAATCATGCAAGGAATATGAAGCGTGAAGACTCTTGTTTTCGTAGTTTCGTCTTTCTCTTTCTTGAGTCATAGGAAACACCGTACTGTTAAAGGGGGTCAAGGTAAAACTAAGGAAAAGTTTCCAAGTGATGCTCATATCCTACACCTACCAATCCTTTTGAGTGAAGCCATTGGAAAGCTCATACAGTTCAGTCAACTTCTTAAGTGACACAGAGGAAGATCTTCTAGTCTCCGAGGAATTTGTTCTGACTGAGGAGTTAGGAATTCACCGGTGTGGATTGCCTACAAGTGAGGAACATGATAGCCCTGAGGAATTTGAGAGCTCAATTTTCCGACCGTTGCTGTGCTATGCGCCAACTGTCCCAAAATATCTACCCACCTAACAGTCATATCATTGAAGGGCATTTATGTCTTATCACGTCGGGCTACTCCCTAGGATATAAATAGGCGCCCCCTACAACCACTAGCTGGTTGGCTGCTTCACGAGAAACTGACACTTGTCATTGAGAGCATCCCATCCTCCGAGGACTTTGAGTGAAAATCATCAAGTGAGGAAACCAAAACCCAAACACCTACAAACCCAAAGTGATTGAGCATCACTGAAGATATTGTTCCTATGTGGTACTGACGCTTGTTACCTTTGAGGACTATGTATCCTCCAGACGGTTAGGCGTCATGGTCTAGAGCATCCAAGAGGAAATTGTGCATCGCCGAGTGACCGAGTCTGTGAAGGTTTGGAAGTCACTTGAAGACTTACCACGAGTGACTGGGTGAGGTCTGTGTGACCTTAGCTCAAGGAGAATACGATGAGGACCGTGTGTCCAGGATTGTGTGTCCTCAGGTTTAAATACCTAGCCGCTCCAAACAGACATACAACTGTCACAATAGTTAGAACTGCTCTACCAAATCACTGTCTTCACCAAGCTACTGGTTCTATTTCCTCAACCCTTTCATTTCCTCATTTCTATGTAGAAGTACTTGATCGTTATTGTTTGAATACTTTGACTAAAGACTTTCTCAACTTCCTCAATCCTATTTCTTCAGTCATTTTGTCTTCAGCATGCTTATCCTGTGTTTACGCTACATGTACTCTGTGCTTGTTTTCATTTCATCATGATGACTGTGCTACTACTCTGTTATGCTTGCATCTGAGTACTTATTCGGCTGCTAAGTAGTTCGTCGCTTAGGAATTTCCTCACCCTGAAATTCCTCAATGAAGATTTTGTAAAAATCGCCTATTCACTCCCCTCTAGTCGATATAACGCACTTTCCCCATGCAACATATGCACTAGAGCTATAAGTGTATGAAAGCTCAATACTGGGACAAAGTGGGAATCCATCCAACTTGCTTTCTCATGAAGACCTCGGGCATTTGAGGAAGCCCATCATTGGAATATACAAGCCAAGTTCTATAATGAAAAATTCCCACTAGTATATGAAAGTGATAAATTGGGAGACTCTTTGTATGAAGAACATGGTCTAGTTTAAAGCACATGTGTGGTAAAAGGATAGTAGCATTGCCCCTTCTCTCTTTTTCTCTCATTTTTTAGAACAATATCATGAACCTCATCCACACATTTTGGAGGACTCATAAGTCTACATCATTGGTCACCTGATGACCCATAAGTATAGGGGATCATTCGTAGTCCTGTCGATAAGTAAGAGTGTCGAACCCAACGAGGAGCAGAAGGAAATGACAAGTGGTATTCAGTAAGGTATTCTCTGCAAGCACTGAAATTATAAGTAACGAGTAGTTTGATAGTAAGATAATTTGTAGAGAGAATGTAACGGTAATAGTAAAAAAAGTGCAGCAAGGTAGCCCAATCTTTTTGAGGCAAAGGGTAGGCCAAAACAGTCTCTTATGAGAAGCAAAGCGTTCTTGAGGGTACACGGGAATTTCATCTAGCCACTTTCACCATGTTGGTTTGATTTGTGTCCGCTACTTTGATAATTTGATATGTGGGTGGACCGGTGCTTAGGTGTTGTTCTTACTTGAACAAACCTCCTACTTACGGTTAACCCCCTCGCAAGGATCCACAACTATGAGAAAAGTATTACGATAAAATCTAACCATATCATTATACTTTTGGATCCAAATCAGCCCCTTACGAAGTAGCGCATAAACTAGGGTTTGATTCGCATTCGGTACTTTGATAATTTGGTATGTGGGTGGACCGGTGCTTGGGTGCTGCCCTTACTTGGACAAACATCCCACTTATGATTAACCTCTATTGCAAGCATCCACAAATACAAAAAAAGTATTAAGGTAAACCTAACCATAGCATAAAACATATGGATCCAAATCAGCCCCTTACGAAGCAACACATAAACTAGGGTTTAAACTTCTGTCACTCTAGCAACCCATCTTCTACTTATTACTTCCCAATGCCTTCCTCTAGGCCCAAATAATGGTAAAGTGTCATGTAGTCAACGTTCACATAACACCACTAGAGGAGAGACAACATACATCTCATCAAAATATCGAATGAATACCAAATTCACATGACTACTAATAGCACGACTTCTCCCATGTCCTCAGGAACAAAAGTAACTACTCACAAAGCATAAACATGTTCATAATCAGAGGGGTATTAATGTTCATATATGATCTGAACATATGATCTTCCACCAATTAAACCAACTAGCATCAACTACAAGGAGTAATTAACACTACTAGCAACCTACTGGCACCAATCCCGGACTTGGAGACAAGAATTAGATACAAGAGATGAACTAGGGTTTTGAGATGAGATGGTGCTGATGAAGATGTTGATGGAGATTGACCTCTCCAAATGAGAGGAGCGTTGGTGATGACGATGGCGATGATTTCCCCCTCTAGGAGGGAAGTTTCCCCGGCAGAACAGCCCCGTCAGAACCCTAGATTGGCTCGGCCAAGGTTCCGCCTCGTGGCGGCGATGTTTCGTCCGAGAAGATGGCTTATGATTATTTTCCCATCGAAAGAGTCCATATAGCAGAAGATGGTCACCGGAGGGCCACCAGGGGGCCCACGAGGTAGGGGGGCGCGCCTAGGGGGGTAGGGCGGGCCCCCACCCTCGTGGGCAGGGTGTGCCCCCCTGGTGAAGTTCTTGCACTCAATGTTTTTTATATATTTGGAAAACATCATTCGTGAAGTTTCAGGACTTTTGGAGCTATGCAGAATAGGTCTCTAATATTTGCTCCTTTTCCAGCCAGAATCCTAGCTGCCGGCATTCTCCCTCTTTATGTAAACCTTGTAAAATAAGAGAGAATAGGCATAAGTATTGTGACATAATGTGTAATAACAGCCCATAATGCAATAAATATTGATATAAAAGCATGATGCAAAATGGACGTATCAACTCCCCCAAGCTTAGACCTCGCTTGTCCTCAAGCGAAAAGCCAAAATGGAAAAATATGTCCACATGTTTAGAGATGAAGGTGTCGATAAAAATAAAATACGGACATGAGGGCATCATGATCATTCTTAGAGCAACAAATTATATAATTCTTATCATATGATATCTTATGCTAGAGTAATAATTCAATCACAATATCAAGTATGAATCGTAAACTTCATTGAAAACTGACAAACTATAATCTCAGTCATTGAAGAAATTGCAATTTATCATAACATAGGAAAGAGTCAATGTATAAGAGCTTTTTAGCAAGTCCACATACTCAACTATCATATAGTCTTTCACAATTGCTGACACTCATGCAATACTTATGGGTATGGAGTTTTAATCGGACATAGAGAAAGATAGGGGCTTATAGTTTTGCCTCCCAACGTTTTACCTCAAGGGTAATGCCAACAGTAATAGTTCATGAAAACCCACATCCAATTAGCCATATATACCAGGATCTTTCCAACATATTGTGCTTGCCAAAGGATAAAATGTAAAAAGGAAGGGTGAAGATCACCATGACTCTTTTGCAGTATAGGAGATAAAAGTAAAAGATAGGCCCTTCGCAGAGGGAAGCAAAGGTTGTCATGCGCTTTTATGGTTGGATGCACAAAATCCTAATGCGAAAGAATGTCACTTTATATTGCCACTTGTGATATGGACCTTTATTATGCAGTCTGTCGCTTTTATTACTTCCATATCACACGATCGTATAAAGCTTATTTCTTCCACACCAATCAATCATACATATTTAGAGAGCAATTTTTATTGCTTGCACCGATGACAACTTACTTGATGGATGTTACTCAATCCATAGGTAGGTATGGTGGACTCTCATGGGAAAACTGGTTTAAGGGTATTTGGAAGCACAAGTAGTATCTCTTGGTGCAATGAATTTGGCTAGCATGAGGGGGAAAGGCAAGCTCATCATGTTGGAAGATCCAAGACAATATAATTCATCTCAGATGTAAGAAAACATAACCCATTATGTTGTCTTCCTTGTCCAATGTCAACTCTTTAGCATGTCATATTTTAATGAGTGCTCACAATCAAAAAAGATGTCCAAGATAGTATATTTATATGTGAAGACCTCTCTTTCTTTATTACTTCCTATTAATTGCAATGATGACCAAAACTATGTTTGTCAACCCTCACTAACTTTTATTCATCATACTCTTCCTATGTGAGCTCATTACTCTCCATAAGAGTCACATGATCTCTTTGTTTCTTTTTATTTCTTTCTCTTTTATTTTATTCACTTGGGATCATGGTAAAAATAATCAAGCCCTTGACTCAACAATAATCTTTATTATATAACTCACGGACTCGATTACATAGAAGGATAATAAAGCAAAACTCACAACTAGATCATAATAAGAACTTTTATTCTACTAGATCAAGATATTACCAAAAGGATCGAACTAAGATAAACAGTAAAGATAAAAGTGATGGTGATACGATACCGGGGCACTCCCCCAAGCTTGGCAGTTGCCAAGTGGAGTGCCCATACCAGATACTCAATTCTTCTTTGTTGGAGGAGACGGTGGTGATTTTGTTGATGGCGTAGGCTTGTCGTCCTTCTTCCAAGGCATAGGCTCAGCATCATAGAAGGATGACCGAGTCTCCGGGATCCTCAAATCTGCAGCCAAACTCATCCTTTTGAATCTATATTCATACTCACAGTTTTGGTTTTGCAGGTCATAGATCTGAGCTTGAAGGTGCTCGATTTTCTCATGAAGCTTGAAGATGGTCTCCCCGATGTTGTCGGCATCCAGCTTGTGTTTGTTGGTGAACTCTGCGATCATCATGTAGTTGGAGTTGAGTCCACGCTCCACCATCCCCTGACACTTGAAAACTTGTTGCTCCATTGCTTTGAGCCTCGTCTCCACGCTTCCGTTCCCCTTCACTCCCTCAGCATCACGGATGAAAGATTGTGGATGTCGCCTAGAGGGGGGGGGGTGAATAGGCGTTCTAAAATAATTACGATTTAGGCTTGAACAAATGCGGAATAAACCTAGCGGTTAATTTGTCAAGCACAAAACCTAAAACAACTAGGCTCACCTATGTGCACCAACAACTTATGCTAAGCAAGATAAGCAACTATGTGATAGCAAGATATATGACAAGAAACAATACGGCTATCACAAAGTAAAGTGCATAAGTAAAGAGCTCGGGTAAGAGATAACCGAGGCACGCGGAGACGACGATGTATCCCGAAGTTCACACCCTTGCGGATGCTAATCTCCGTTTGGAGTGGTGTGGAGGCACAATGCTCCCCAAGAAGCCACTAGGGCCACCGTAATCTCCTCACGCCCTCGCACAATGCAAGATGCCGTGATTCCACTAAGGGACCCTTGAGGGCGGTCACCGAACCCGTACAAATGGCAACCCTTGGGGGCGGTCACCGAACCCGTACACTTTGGCAACCCTTGGGGGCGGTCACCGGTACCCGTCAAATTGCTCGGGGCGATCTCCACAACCTAATTGGAGACCCCGACGCTTGCCCGGAGCTTTACACCACAATGATTGAGCTCCGAACAACACCAACCGTCTAGGGCGCCAAGGCACCCAAGAGGAACAAGCTCTAGGGTGCCCAAACACCCAAGAGTAATAAGCTTCTCAAACTTCACTTCCACGTATCACCGTGGAGAACTCAAACCGATGCACCAAATGCAATGGCAAGGGCACACGGAGTGCCCAAGTCCTTCTCTCTCAAATCCCACCGGAGCAACTAATGCTAGGGAGGAAAATGAGAGGAAGAACAAGAAGGAGAACACCAAGAACTCCAAGATCTAGATCCAAGGGGTTCCCCTCACATAGAGGAGAAAGTGATTGGTGGAAATGTGGATCTAGATCTCCTCTCTCTTTTCCCTCAAAAACTAGCAAGAATCCATGGAGGGATTGAGAGTTAGCAAGCTCAAAGAAGGTCAACAATGGGGGCAAAAACGAGCTCAAGAGATAGGGAACCATTGGGGAAGAAGACCCCCTTAAATAGGTCCCCACAAATCTGCCCGTTATGTACAGAACAACATAGGAGCGGTACAACCTCTATGAGCACCGGTACAACCGGTAACAGGCAATAAGCGGTACAACCGGCCAACAACCGCCCAACAACCGTACCACAATAGAGACCAGTCCGGTGGTAGAGCGGTACATGACCGGTACAACCTCCGGACCAATTCTGGAGCGGTACAACCGCTCCAAACACCGGTTTTACCGGTCAAGCGGTACAACCTCTCCATGGGGCGGTACAACCTCTCTGTGTAAAACAGGCAATATCAAAACAGCCCAACTTCGCATACGAGCTCCGAATTCGACGAAACCAAGTTTGTTGGAAAGCTAACGACAAGGGCTAACACAATCTTGAGAGAAATATCAATAAGAAGCAAATGAGAAAAGGACCATAAAAAATGGTGAGAACCCTTCCTCGGATAAGACCGGTAAAACCTCCAACACCGAAAACATCATAGAAGATGCATGCGAACTCCGTTTTCGATGAACTCAAGCTTGTCATCAAGATGACCATAAGCTCTAAGACTCACAAATGGAACCAAACAAGAACCAAGAAAGATGATGCAAGGATGCAATGGTTTGAGCTCTCGACTGAATGATACGATCAAGCTACTCCCTAGAGAGCCCCCCTTGATAGTACGGCAATCGATCCTACAACCCGGTCTCCCAACTACCACTATGAGACCGGTAAAATAGAAAACCTATCAAGGGCAAACCTTTGCCTTGCACATAGTCCACTTGAGCTAGATGATGACGATCTTGACTTCCTCAAGTTGGACCACCTTTCTTGATTGTGTTGGCTCGATGAAGACTAGTTGATTGCTCCCCCATACTCCACTATGGGTGAGCCACTCTTTGGCACATCTTCAAAATTGCATTGACACCACAATGGACGGCAAGCTTCAAGCTTGATTGCTCCCCCATACTCGATTATGGGTGAGCCACTCTTCGAGTTGCTCCACTTGAACTTGCACACTGCAAACTTGATGACGATCACCACTTGATGTCATCCTCCATGGGTTGTATGACATCTTCCTCTTGACGCAAGACCATGGAAACATACCTAACCCCACAAAGAACTCTCACGTAGACCATGGGTTAGTACACAAAGCGTAATGGACAATGCTTACCATACCATGGGATCACTTGATCCCTCTCGGTACTTCTTCTACGCTTTGTGAGTTGATCAACTTGATTCACTCTTGACTTAGTCTTGATCAACATTGACTCTTTCCAACTCTCATCATTTGGATGATGTCTTGAAGGTAAACATGAATGATCACACAATCTTCTTCTTCATGACATGCTTGCAATAAGCTCAACTCACACATGACCAATATTTGGATAATTCCTTGAAAAACACTTTGGACATCTCAACTCACACATGACCAATCTTTGGATAATTCCTTGAAAAGCACTTTGGCCATCTCATAAACTCCTTGAAACCAACACATGGACTTCAAGACAATCCTATGGACAAACCCTTCAAACATAACTCAAGGCAACCATTAGTCCATAGAGATTGTCATCAATTACCAAAACCAAACATGGGGGCACCACATGTTCTTTCAATCTCCCCCATTTTGGTAATTGATGACAATCACTTTCAAGAGAGTTTATACAAGGAATTATGCATCAACATGCAATGCAACAACCAATAATGCATGCGTAGGAGATGCGTATGCTTAGGAACAACCAAAGCCAGAAGAGTCAACTCTCTAAACTTCTCCACAAAACTCTCTGAAACTTCTCCCCCATTGGCATCGATTGCCAAAATGGGCTAAAAGCTTAGACGGCCAATATAAAATGTGTTCCTCCATAAATTGTGTATTTCTCAACAAGAGAGTGGAATGCAATACACACATCCAATGGTAAATACTTGGAGGAAGACAAACTATATTGAGGCCCAAAGATTGCAAAAAGAAGATATGCCACAAAGACATAACAAAGAGAGAAACAAGCAATCAAGCAATCAAAAGATACCAATTGAAGCAAGCTATCAAAAGATACCAATTGAACCAACTAGGCCAATGATCCTACGAGCCACATGAATAAAGGATATTATGATAAGAGCGGAGCAGTGTTCTAAAGAAACTAGAGAAGCTCCCCATGATTTGTGCACATCAAGAATTTTTGTATTTGGATACAAAGTGCACAAAATAGGATCATAGCTCCCCCAAAATCAATAGAAACTTACAACAAGTGCAAGAGAGCATATAGGAAACTAAGCCTAGTACTTGCAACAAACACATGGTTGAGCAACAAGTAAGAGAGGCAACTTAAGAGTGGGCTCAACCAAAAAGATGTGTGTGAGTCAAGGCAATGCACTTGAGAAGACTAATGTAAAGAAGAGCATTAAGCATCAATAAAGTCTTCAAAGAATGAGGCACACGGTGCATGGCCTATCATTCCCACACACAACTAGCAGATGGGTTCACAAGCTTACTAATAAGCATATAGAGAACCTATGCTTGTGACAACCTGCGGTGAAGATAGAAGATGAAAGGTGCATCAAGACGAGGGATGCCAATTAAGATGGCAAAAACCTCGTAAAGATAAGCATGAGGAAAATAATCTTCACCACACAAGAGCGCATCAAGATGCAACGATAGAAGACACGCACTCAAGGCAAAAGCTTTCACGGAGCCACCAAAGAAATAACATAGGAAAGATAAGGTGGATGTGAAAGAAAGGATATCAACTAGATATGCAACTTCTCTCAAGTGTATAAGATTCTAGGTAGACGAAATCATGATGATATATCTACAAAGAAGGATGTACACCCGAAATAGTTGCAACAAGAGGAACAAGATATCCACAAGGAAATCATAAATATACCAATAAGATATTTGCTTGAAATCATAGCACATGGCTAGATATGGTCTTGTTGTATATAAATGAATTCCTACTACACAACTATCAAAGACATCACAACTAGCAACATGAGATCATCGTTGAGATGCTTTGAGAAAGGAAACAAGTATCAGAAGATGGAATGAATATCATGCTAAGATGCAACCTACACAAGGTTGAAAGCAAGGAAGAATGCATGAAGAGATACTTGTTACCGAGATATCATTGGAAGGATGTAGTAGATACCAATTAAAGGTAGATAGTAGTTCATTGATCATCCTAGCTTGACTCCAATAAGTACATGGTGACACCACCTTCCTTGTGAGTGAGCCGAGCATCCAATGCATCTCCAATTGTTCCTAGAACAACAACACAAACAAAATGGTACCCAAACTCATTGTGACCAAAGAGTTAGAAACACCAACAATACATAGGACAAACTCCACATAAATATGTGCATATAGAAAAGGAAATGAAATTCATGCACATCTCATCCAATTTGAGACTTGGTGGAGTTTCCCCTATATATTGGGTCAAAGAAAGAAAGCATGCCAAAGATACTACATGAAGTTAATATGGACGCTCAAGACTTTCAAGAACCGATACCAAATGACAAAGAAAACCAAGTGAAGAAAAGATACCAAATGAATAAAACATCACTTGGAGGATATCCATAAAAGATACATCAAGGAATGAGATATCCATTGATACACTCAAAAAAAGGTATCAAACTCCCAAAAGAGAGGATGGTTCCAAACAAACCAAGCTCTCTACAAAGTTTCATGATGGCACAAAGTACCAAAATGAAAACGGCTTGCCTTCCACCAACACACACTTGATAAGGATCGCAAGACGAGTGTTTTATAGAAAATAGGATAGCTCCCCCAAGACTAGTGCATTGAGAGAATTTGCATTTGAATACAAAATGCACAAGGTGGGATCACCACTTTCACTATATCTAGAAAACACTAAAACAAGATCCACAAGTGGTATGGAAGACAAAGGGAGATGATACAATCCTTGGCAAGAGAAATGGCAAATAAAAACAAAAGCCAATGTAAAGATGATCAATAAATTCTACCACAAAAGTGAGTACCAATTGTCAAAAGACAAGAAGTAAATGGAAATAATTCCCGGTGGTAGATAGCAAGGATATCCGACATCATCTTCACACCATACAAAAAGCAAATTGCAACTTGTAGAGCTAACATGCCACCTAGGAACAAGATAATTTACAATATCAACTCTAGATGACAATATCTCAAATGTACACATTTTCTAGGCTAGTAATATACACATAGCATATTACTCCCCCATAATGTGATACCAATTAAAGATAGACAAGAGGCAATTAAAGGATCCAACAAGAGATAATTAATGGACTATTTAGAATTTGAATTTCTCATGAGAAGACATACCACATAGTGACTAGATAAGCTTGCAATATCAATACTAAGTGGTATTCCCCATGTACCCACCTTTATAGGATTGTGAAGTGCACAAAGCACATCACTCCCCCATAATGGGATATTCCATTAATCTCTCACAAGAGCCAACTAAGAAATAAACAAGATGCAAAAGGCTCAACGCATGACACACACGTACATGATGTGCAAACCAACACACACATACTTGATTGCTCAAGATAATCAAGTTGGAAGCACAACATATACAAACACATGCAAGGAACAAAACCAAAACATGCAAGGGGGCAAGTAACTTTCAATGTAAGCAATTGAGGTACAAGTTACCGCAAGGAGGCACATTGGATATAAGATATAATCTTGATGATTCAATTGACTTGGCTTGAGACAATAAGAATGATGAAGTACCCTTAATTCTTCATAATGTAGCCAAGTCTCCAATGACCTCCAACATCACCTATTGATCAAGTTTGAGCTTGTTGGTCCCCAACCAAGTTGGGTCCTAAGAGGTTAGTCACAATAGGCTTGGCTACCCAAATGGTTCTTTGCTTCAAACCACTTTGAGTACCAACAAACTTGGCAACCACATTGCCAACCTTATCCTTCCCAAGAGAATAGACATCATCAATAATAATTGGGTTGGATAAGTTACCACTAGTGCATGAAGAGGCGAGGTGACCTTTCTCGCGACATAGGTAGCAACGTCTACTCTTCACTTTCTTCTCACTTGATTTCTCAACTTGAGAAGCATAAGCTTGAGTCTTCTTGGGAAGAGGCTTTCCTTCAACTTGAGGTTGAGAATGAGAGTGTACTTGTGGCCGCTTCCCTTGTTGCTTGTCACTAATGGGCTTCTTCTTCAATGGGCAAGATCTAACATGATGCCCTTCTACTTTGCACTTGAAGCAAACAATCTTGGCCGAATTCTTGACTTGTTCTTGGCCCTTCCTTTTGTTCACCTTGGACTTCTTCTTCTTGTTGGAGTTGAATCCAAGTCCACCTTTGTCATTGGGGGATTTTTGCACACTCAAGATATTGTTGAGTGTGGATTTCCCTTCATGACTCTTTTCCAAGTCTTTCTTCAAAGAAGTGACTTGGGCCTTGAGCTCTTTGATTTCCTCTACATGGTTAGTCTCAACACAAGTACTAGAGGAAGTATAAGCTTCATCGTTAGAGCAACAAGGCAAGGAAAGCAATTCATCACAAGATGTACCAACATTGTGAGTAGATGAATTACAAGGACTAGCACATGGCAATATAGCATTTTGACTAGAATTAGTGCTAGTATCCACATGAGGCTCACTAGATGTTACCTTAGAAATCATGGCCTCATGAGATATCTTTAGCTCATTATGGGATACTAGAAGATCATCATGAGAGCTTGAGAGCTTTTCATGGTTTTCTTCCAATTTCCCATAATTGCTAGATAGCAACTCAAGTTGAGCCCGAAGCTCAACATTCTCCTTCAATATGGATGCTTCACAAGAGATAGAGTTAGTAGCACAAGCATCATCATTAGCAACAAGAGGAGAAGACAACTTGGCAAGCTCTTTTGAATAAGAAGCTTTAAGTTGAGCATGAGACTCGGTGAGTTTGATGAGCTCACCCTTAATGACCCTTGAGCCATTTTCGAGGTGCTCAAAGTCCTCAAGGAGTTTAGCATGCGCAACTTCAAGCTCCTCATTTTTAGTTTCAAAATCATTGGCCACCTCAAGAGCTCTATCATGAGATTCCCTCACTCTAGATAATTCTAGAGCAAAAGTCTCCTCAAGAGATTCCTTGGTGGTTTGTTCAAGTTCAAGAGCTTGAGAGAGGTCCGCAATCTCATTAGCGTAATCACGCTCATGACCTTCCATTTGATCAATGGTGACCTCATGCTCCTCAAGAAGAGATTCCAACTCATAAATATATTTCTTGCCCTCAATAGCAATAGACATGATTTCCATGAAGTTGGAACGAGCAATTTTATTCTTAAGAAGAGCTTTAAAAATCATTTCCCCCTTAATTTTAAGTAGGCAACATCATCATTCTCTTCATCATAATCAACATCATCATCACTCTTGCCATCATCAATATCATCACAAGATATATTGGGATTCAAAGTGGGAGATACCTTTGAAGCCTTGGCCATAAGGCAAAATTCAATAGATGATGATGTAGGATCCGTTGAAGGACCATTCAAGACCACATCTTGTTCCATGGGGTGTTGGGTTTCCTCTACATTGTTAGCACAACAATTCGAGGAAATATATGCATTTTTTATCATGGCAACAAGACATAGTAAACATATCATCATGAGATTTAGTCAAGCAATTTCTACATGATATGAAAGGACTATCAACACAAGCATATGAAGCATTTCGAGTGCTCGAAGTGTTAAAGCCCAAAGAAGGAGCATTGCAATAAGATAGTGATGAAGGATCATCCACAATAAGCATACTATCATCATTGCAATGACCAACACTACTCACCATATCATTACCTTGTGGCAAACCACATGTAGGTGAAGTAGAAGAAGTTGAGAAGACTATATGACCGGAGGTGGAGGGAGAACAATCATCCCCACAAATCTTGGACACACCATATTTTTCTTGAAGCTTCGTCCACAACTCATGAGCATCCCGGAACGGCATGAGTTGAAATATAACTACATTGCTCAAAGCATCGAAAAGCACATTAGAAGCTTGAGCATTGAGATAAGAGTTTTTCTCATCCTCTAAAGATAATCTTTGGGGATCCTTTGGAGGAGAAAAACCCATATCTACAATTCGCTCTAAATTTGGGTCCATGACCCTAAAGAGATTAAGCATGCGAATTACCCAAACATCAAAATTTGTGCCATCGAAACTAAGAGTGTCAGAGAATCCTAATCCCCTAGTCGACATCTTTACTCTCTAGGCGGTAAAGCCTAATAAAGAGAGACGAGGCTCTGATACCAATTGAAAGATCGTGGATGTCGCCTAGAGGGGGGGTGAATAGGCGTTTTAAAATAATTACGATTTAGGCTTGAACAAATGCGGAATAAACCTAGCGGTTAATTTGTCAAGCACAAAACCTAAAACAACTAGGCTCACCTATGTGCACCAACAACTTATGCTAAGCAAGATAAGCAACTATGTGATAGCAAGATATATGACAAGAAACAATATGGCTATCACAAAGTAAAGTGCATAAGTAAAGAGCTCGGGTAAGAGATAACCGAGGCATGCGGAGACGACGATGTATCCCGAAGTTCACACCCTTGCGGATGCTAATCTCCGTTTGGAGCGGTGTGGAGGCACAATGCTCCCCAAGAAGCCACTAGGGCCACCGTAATCTCCTCACGCCCTCGCACAATGCAAGATGCCGTGATTCCACTAAGGGACCCTTGAGGGCGGTCACCGAACCCGTACAAATGGCAACCCTTGGGGGCGGTCACCGAACCCGTACACTTTGGCAACCCTTGGGGGGCGGTCACCGGTACCCGTCAAATTGCTCGGGGCGATCTCCACAACATAATTGGAGACCCCGACGCTTGCCCGGAGCTTTACACCACAATGATTGAGCTCCGAACAACACCAACCGTCTAGGGCGCCAAGGCACCCAAGAGGAACAAGCTCTAGGGTGCCCAAACACCCAAGAGTAATAAGCTTCTCAAACTTCACTTCCACGTATCACCGTGGAGAACTCAAACCGATGCACCAAATGCAATGGCAAGGGCACACGGAGTGCCCAAGTCCTTCTCTCTCAAATCCCACCGGAGCAACTAATGCTAGGGAGGAAAATGAGAGGAAGAACAAGAAGGAGAACACCAAGAACTCCAAGATCTAGATCCAAGGGGTTCCCCTCACATAGAGGAGAAAGTGATTGGTGGAAATGTGGATCTAGATCTCCTCTCTCTTTTCCCTCAAAAACTAGCAAGAATCCATGGAGGGATTGAGAGTTAGCAAGCTCAAAGAAGGTCAACAATGGGGGCAAAAACGAGCTCAAGAGATAGGGAACCATTGGGGAAGAAGACCCCCTTAAATAGGTCCCCACGAATCTGCCCGTTATGTACAGAACAACATAGGAGCGGTACAACCTCTATGAGCACCGGTACAACCGGTAACAGGCAATAAGCGGTACAACCGGCCCACAACCGCCCAACAACCGCACCACAACAGAGACCAGTCCGGTGGTAGAGCGGTACATGACCGGTACAACCTCCGGACCAATTCTGGAGCGGTACAACCGCTCCAAACACCGGTTGTACCGGTCAAGCGGTACAACCTCTCCATGGGGCGGTACAACCTCTCTGTGTAAACAGGCAATATCAAAACAGCCACAACTTTCGCATACGAGCTCCGAATTCAACGAAACCAAGTTTGTTGGAAAGCTAACGACAAGGGCTAACACAATCTTGAGAGAAATATCAATAAGAAGCAAATGAGAAAAGGACCATAATAAAATGGTGAGAACCCTTCCTCGGATAAGACCGGTAAAACCTCCAACACCGAAAACATCATAGAAGATGCATGCGAACTCCGTTTTCGATGAACTCAAGCTTGTCATCAAGATGACCATAAGCTCTAAGACTCACAAATGGAACCAAACAAGAACCAAGAAAGATGATGCAAGGATGCAATGGTTTGAGCTCTCGACTAATGATACGATCAAGCTACTCCCTAGAGAGCCCCCCTTGATAGTACGGCAATCGATCCTACAACCCGGTCTCCCAACTACCACTATGAGACCGGTAAAATAGAAAACCTATCAAGGGCAAACCTTTGCCTTGCACATAGTCCACTTGAGCTAGATGATGACGATCTTGACTTCCTCAAGTTGGACCACCTTTCTTGATTGTGTTGGCTCGATGAAGACTAGTTGATTGCTCCCCCATACTCCACTATGGGTGAGCCACTCTTTGGCACATCTTCACAATTCCATTGACACCACAATGGACGCAAGCTTCAAGCTTGATTGCTCCCCCATACTCCATTATGGGTGAGCCACTCTTCGAGTTGCTCCACTTGAACTTGCACACTGCAAACTTGATGACGATCACCACTTGATGTCATCCTCCATGGGTTGTATGACATCTTCCTCTTGACGCAAGACCATGGAAACATACCTAACCCCACAAAGAACTCTCACGTAGACCATGGGTTAGTACACAAAGCGTAATGGACAATGCTTACCATACCATGGGATCACTTGATCCCTCTCGGTACTTCTTCTACGCTTTGTGAGTTGATCAACTTGATTCACTCTTGACTTAGTCTTGATCAACATTGAATCTTTCCAACTCTCATCATTTGGATGATGTCTTGAAGGTAAACATGAATGATCACACAATCTTGTTCTTCAAGACATGCTTTCAATAAGCTCAACTCACACATGACCAATATTTGGATAATTCCTTGAAAAGCACTTTGGCCATCTCAACTCACACATGACCAATCTTTGGATAATTCCTTGAAAAGCACTTTGGCCATCTCATAAACTCCTTGAAACCAACACATGGACTTCAAGACAATCCTATGAACAAAACCTTCAAATATAACTCAAGGCAACCATTAGTCCATAGAGAATGTCATCAA
The DNA here is from genome assembly GCF_018294505.1 of Triticum aestivum. Taxonomy (NCBI): domain Eukaryota; kingdom Viridiplantae; phylum Streptophyta; class Magnoliopsida; order Poales; family Poaceae; genus Triticum; species Triticum aestivum. Next base: position 413,208,140 of record NC_057797.1, on the reverse strand, counting down.
TTACCAAAACCAAACATGGGGGCACCGCATGTTCTTTCAACAGATGTGCAGCAACCCATCACGCATCTCAATGGTTTGAGGGTGTCGCTGCACCTCCGCGAGGCAAGGGTTGATGACCTTCTCGAAGAACTTGTCCTTGGGAGCACTTAGATACGTCATGATAATCTAGATCTGTCAGAAAAACAGCTCGAAACAAATACAGGAGATTTTTGCGTGATACGGGAGTCAAAACCCCCGGGAGGTTATATAATGAATTTTTACTGGCCAAGATACGTGTCCTGTAAGAAAACGGAGTCCAGAGAGCACACGAGGTGAGGGGCGTGCCCAGGGGGGTAGGGCGCGCCCTCCACCCTCATGTCCTTTCCAGTCTGCTGCTTATTTTTCTATTTTTCTAAATATTCCAAAATGGAGAAATATTGCCTTAAAAACTGTTTTGGAGTCGGTTTACTTACCGTACTACATACCTATTCCTTTTCGGAGTCTGAAACATTCCGGAAAGTGTCCTTTATGTACTCCTCCGGGGTTACGGTTTCAATAACATTGATTTCAACATTTATGGGATTACCTGAGATATAGTGTTTGATTCTTTGACCGTTCACCACCTTCGGATTTGTGCCTTCGAAGTTGTTGATTTTTATGGCACCGGAACGATAGACCTCCTCGATAACGTAAGGGCCTTCCCATTTAGAGAGAAGTTTTCCTGCAAAAAATCTTAAACGAGAGTTGTATAGCAGTACATAATCACCTATGTTAAACTCACGCTTTTGTATCCTTTTATCATGCCATCTTTTAACTTTTTCTTTAAACAACTTGGCATTTTCGTAAGCTTGGGGTTCTCCATTCATCAAGTGAGGTAATATCAAATAACCTCGTTTCACCAGCAAGTTTAAAATCATAATTAAGTTCTTTAATAGCCCAATAAGCCTTGTGTTCTAGTTCAAGAGGTAAGTGACATGCTTTTCCATAGACCATTTTATACGGAGACATACCCATAGGATTTTTATATGCAGTTCTATAGGCCCACAATGCATCATCTAGTTTCTTGGACCAATTTTTTCTGGACCTATTAACAGTCTTTTGCAAAATTAATTTGTGTTCTCTATTGCTCAATTCTACATGACCACTAGACTGAGGGTGATAAGGAGATGCAATTCTATGATTAACATCATATTTAGCAAGCATTTTATGAAAGCACCATGAATAAAATGTGATCCACCATCAGTCATTAAATATCTAGGGACTCCAAACCTTGGAAAAATAACTTCTTTACGCATTTTAATAGAAGTGTTATGATCAGCACTACTAGTTGGAATAGCTTCTACCCACTTAGTAATGTAATCAACAACAACTAAAATATGTGTATAACCATTAGAGGAAGGAAAAGGTCCCATATAGTCAAAGCCCCAAACATCAAATGGTTCAATAACAAGTGAATAATTCATAGGCATTTCTTGACGTCTACTAATATTACCAATTCTTTGACATTCATCACAAGATAAGACAAACTTACAGGCATCCTTGAAGAGAGTAGGCCAATAAAAACCAGATTGCAGTACCTTATGTGCAGTCCTATCTCCAGCATGGTGTCCTCCATAAGCTTCAGAGTGACACTTGCGTAGGATCTGTTCCTGTTCATGCTCAGGTACACAATGTCTAATAACACCATCTACTCCTTCTTTATAAAGATGTGGGTCATCCCAAAAGTAATGCCTCAAATCGTAGAAGAACTTTTTCTTTTGCTGGTATGTGAAACTAGGTGGTATAAACTTAGCAACAATATAATTAGCATAATCAACATACCATGGAGCAGTATGAGAAGTATTTATGACATTTAATTGCTCATCAGGGAAGCTATCATCAATAGGTAGTGGGTCATCAAGCATATTTTCTAACCTAAACAAGTTGTCTGCAACGGGGTTCTCAGCTCCTTTTCTATCAACAATATGTAAATCAAATTCTTGTAGCAAGAGAACCCATCTAATAAGTCTAGGTTTAGCATCTTTCTTTTCCATAAGATATTTAATAGCAGCATGATCAATGTGAATAGTTACTTTAGAACCAACAATATAAGGCCTAAACTTATCACAAGCAAATACAACTGCTAAGAATTCTTTTTCAGTAGTAGATAATTTCTTTGAGCATTGTCTAGAGTTTTACTAGCATATTGGATAACATTTAGTTTCTTATCAACTCTTTGTCGTAGAACAGTACCTACAGCATAATCACTAGCATCACACATAATTTCGAAGGGTAAATTCCAATCAGTGGCTGAACAATAGGTGCATAGATCAATGCTTTCTTAAGTATTTCAAATGCTTCTACACAATCATCATCAAAGACAAATGGTATATCTTTTTGTAATAAATTAGTCAGAGGCCGAGACATTTTTGAGATGTCCTTGATGAACCTCCTATAAAAACCGGCATGACCAAGAAAACTTCTTATACCTTTGATGTCCTTGGGACATGGCATCTTTTCAATAGCATCAACCTTGGCTTTATCAACTTCAATACCTCTTTCAGAAACTTTATGCCCCAAGACAATACCTTCATTAACCATAAAGTGGCACTTTTCCCAATTCAAGACAAGATTAGTTTCTTCACATCTCTGCAAAACTCGATCAAGGTTGCTCAAGCAATCATCAAAAGAAGATCCATAGACGGAAAAGTCGTCCATGAAAATCTCACAAGTCTTTTCACAAAAGTCAGAGAATATTGCCATCATGCATCTTTGAAAGGTAGCAGGTGCATTACATAAACCAAAAGGCATACGTCTATAAGAAAAAGTACCAAAAGGGCATGTAAAAGTAGTCTTTGATTGATCTTTGGCTCACACAGGTGAGGGAGTCCTGGATTAGGGGGTCTCCGGACACCCGGACTATCTCCACTGGCCGGACTGTTAGACTATGAAGATACAATATTGAAGACTTCGTCTCGTGTCCGGATAGGACTTTACTTGGCGTGGAAGGCAAGCTAGGCAATACGGATATGGATATCTCCTCCTTTGTAACCAACCTTGTGTAACCCTAACCCTCTCCGGTGTCTATATAAACCGGAGGGTTTTAGTTCGTAGGACAACAATGACAACATACAATCATACCATAGGCTAGCTTCTAGGGTTTAGCCTCTCTGATCTCGTGGTAGATCTACTCTTGTACTACCCATATCATCAATATTAATCAAGCAGGACGTAGGGTTTTACCTCCATCAAGAGGGCCCGAACCTGGGTAAAACATCGTGTCCCCTGCCTCCTGTTACCATCCGGCCTAGACGCACAGTTCGGGACCCCCTACCCAAGATCCGCCGGTTTTGACACCGACATTGGTGCTTTCATTGAGAGTTCCTCTGTGTCGTCGCCGTTAGGCTTGATGGCTCCTACTATCATCGATAGCGATCCGGTCCAGGGTGAGACTTTTCTCCCCAGACAGATCTTCGTGCTCGGCGGCTTTGCACTGCGGGCCAATTCGCTTGGCCATCTGGAGCAGATGGAAAGTTACGCCCCTGGCCATCTGGTCAGGTTTGGAAGCTTAAACTACACGGCCTATATCCGTGGAGATTTGATCTTCGACGGATTCGAGCCTCTGCCTTGTGCGCCACGCGGTCACGATGAGCATGACTTAGCTCTCCCATTGGACAGTGTTAAGGAGATCACACCGACAGTCGCTCCGACCCTCAATTCGGAGCCAGTCGCGCCTTCCGCGGACGGGTGGATGGACCCCACCACGGAGGCCTTACCCTCAGCGGCGATCGAGCCGAACATCGACCTTGCCTTGAACGAGAGCCGTGTTGTTAAACTGTCGGATCCAACCTCCTGCGCCCGTTCCTATCGAATCCGATTGGGCGCCGATCATGGAGTTTACCTCCGCGGATATTTTTCAGCACTCGCCCTTTGGCAACATACTAAACTCATTAAGGTCTCTCTCCTTGTCAGGAGAATCCTGGCTGAACTATGTCCAGCAGGACAGGGATGCGGACGTCAAAGAAATTCAAGGCCCACCCACCTGGTAGCCACTGTCGATGACTCAACCGACATGCTCCACTTCGACTCCGAAAACATAGACGGTATGGACGATGATGCAGGAAGCGAAGAGGAACCACCACCCACAGGGCGCTAGACGTCCACCTCATGATATGACGTGTACATGGTGGACACACCAAAAGACAACGACGAGGAACGGAAGGACGCAATGAAGGCTTGTCCCCTCGAGAAGCAGTCAAAGCGGCGACGTAAGCGCCGCCCCAAATCCCGCCTCGGCAAAAACAACGATCATACAGACCCAGCGTTGGAGCAGGGCGAACCACTGCCGGACCATGGCAATACAGAGAATCAAACCGAACAAACCAATTCTGTCAAAGATAATAGTCCGGATGACATAACGCCGGACAGGCACCCGGAGCAGCAGAATGCCCGGTAAAGGCTTGTTGCCACCGCGAGGAGTCTGAAAAAGTAGAAGCAAAGGCTCAAGGCTGCGCAGGACACACTCCAAATCAGATGGAGTAAAGTACTCAACACAGCAGCGAAGTATGGTGGTAAACGCCCCACCAAGAGCTACCCGAAGCGGAAGTTGCTACCCGAATTCGATGAGGAGGCCCTAGATCTCCCACAACCAAAAATCAAAATGGCCACCTGGCCGGATAGACGACCTCACGGCCAGCATGGAGCGGCAAACAACTCCACTCACAAGCCAATAAGCGATCCACACGAGGGCTCGCACCAAAAGGACAGCGCAACCAGATCCATCTAGGGACCACACAAGTGCGCCCCAACATATGATGTAACACAACAAACATCAGAACAACGCGCTACACCCAGATACAGGGGTGCCGCACACCCCCTATGTTTCACCAATGAGGTGCTGGACCATGAATTTCCAGAGGGATTCAAACCCGTAAACATAGAAGCATACGACAGAACAACAGACCCTGGGGTCTGGATTGAGGACTACATCCTCCATATCCATATGGCTCGAGGAGATGATCTCCACGCCAACAAGTACTTACCCCTCAAGCTCAAAGGGCCAGCTCGGCACTGGCTTAAAAGCCTCCCTGAAAACTCCATTGGAAGCTGGGAAGAGCTCAAAGATGCTTTTTGGGCAAATTTTCAAGGGACTTATGTCCGACCCCCGGATGCGGACGAGCTGAGTCATATAACTCAACAGCCGAGAGTCAGCCCGAAAGCTTTGGAACAGGTTTCTTATTAAGAAGAACCAAATAGTTGACTGCTCGGACGCCGAAGCCTTGGCAACTTTTAAGCATAGCGTCCGCGACGAATGGCTTGCCAGACACCTCGGCCAAGAAAAGCCGAGAACAATGGCAGCATTAACAAGCCTCATGACTCGCTTTTGCGCGGGTGAGGACAGTTGGCTAGCCAGATGCAGCACCAGTGACCCAAGCACATCCGAAGTTAGAGATGAAAACGGGAAATCCCAACGCAGTAAAAATAATAAGCGTCGGAATAAAGAAGACAACCCGAAGAGCACGGTGGTACACGCCGGATTCCGAAGCTCTCGGCCAGGTCAACAAAAGCCGCCCTTTAAAGGCGCTAGAGATGAACTGTCCAGCCTGAACAAAATTCTGGACCAAGTATGTCAGATCCATAGCACCCCTAGTAAACCCGCTAATCATACCCACAGAGAATGTTGGGTCTTCAAGCAGTCCGGCAAGCTCAATGCCGTACACAAGGGGGAGGATACATCAAGCGAAGATGAGGATGAGCCTCTCAAGCAAGACACGGGGGAACAAAAGAAGTTTCCATGAAAAGTCAAAACAGTCAACGTATTACACGTGATCAAGGGAAGCAAAGCGGCCCTCCTAGATAAATATGCCCAAGGGCCTATTATTGCGAAACCCTACCACTAGTCCTCTCAACCGATCACTTTCGACCATCGTGATTACTCAGCAAGTATCCGACCGGCAGGATGGGCTCCCCTGGTATTAGACCCAATAATTGACGGATACCACTTTGCACGAGTCCTATGGATGGTGGTAGCAGTTTAAACATGATATACCAGGATACAATCCGCGAAATGGCGATAGACCCAACGAAAATTTGCCATAGCAACACTAGCTTTAAAGGAGTAACGCCAGGCCCAGGGGCTCACTGCGCGGGCTCCCTGCTACTAAAGGTTATATTCGGCTTCCCCGATAACTCCCGTAGCGAACATTTAACCTTCCACATTGCTCCGTACCAATGCGGTTATCAAGCACTACTTGGACGCGAAGCTTTTGCTCGCTTTAATGCAATACCACATTACGCTTCCCTCACGCTCAAGATGCCCGGTGCATGTGGCATCATTACAGTGAACGTAAGTATTAAGCGATCTTTGCGCGCCGAAGAGAATGCGACTGCCTTGGCAGTCGCATACTAAAAACGGCCTCACCAACTAAAACATTCAATAGGTCGTCAAGACCACGGACGCGGTTAGACGAGTCCGGCGTTGCTATATGCAATTTGTATCGGATTGATGGCCACACCCCTATTACAAATACAAGGGGCTCAACGCGCGCAGAAAAGTGGCAATTTCTACTCATTTCTAGTTATACATGGTTTCTTTAAAAAACCAACTTTTTGCACGACAACTTTTTCACCTAAGTTCCTCTCTTTTACAGATGACCATCGTGCTACACCCATCCAGGATATGGCACAACGGAGACACAGGCGCAGACGTGCAGTAGGGACCCGCTCCAAGGATTCCTTTTAGATTAAGACCCTGTGTAAACCTTTTTTACTGTCTCTTATTGATACACATCCACCGAATTCTCAGCACAATTGAGAAGGATGCTGACGTCTTGGCATGTGGCCACGTCAGAATAATGCACGTACCTGGACACAAGGGGCTTCTTACAAAGGGCACTATTTAGGCCCGGTTTATACCATGAAGACCGATTACCTTAGGGAGTGTTCGGCGTCGCGAGTTTGGACTTATATGCATCAGCTCCATTTCATTGTCTTTGGTCAAATGTTGGGTTTGCCCGGCTCCTGTGTTTTGGTGCCTTACATTCCGCTTTATCAGCTAAGGCAGCACCAGGAGAACTACTGCGATTGTGCCCTGGTTCATCCGGACAAGCACCTCAGTAGAGAAAGCCAAAAACTGACTGTCATGATATAGCGTGAGACTGGTCAACCACTCAATGACCTATCGGAATGTTAGAATTCCTCCGCTTTAACGAAGGGCCGTTTTTCGGCCAGGCATGTACGCACCCCGAGATCGGGAGAGTGCGGAGCCACCAGGGGCTATCTAGTAGCCCCACTGTCAAACTCCTATGGCTAAGTGAAAGTGTTAAAGCATTATAGTCCGGTTGCCTCGTTCGCTGCGCTACCACCTCCTTAATAGGACCAAGACATTGGGTTAAGTGTGAACACACGTTTTTTGCGAGCACCTCCGCATTATATGCGTGGGGGCTGAAGCCGACGACTGCAATCTTTCAGGTTATACACATGTATACATAAACGGCCGCACAGGAGGCATCATATTACTTTCAGGCAAGAGTATAACACAGCCTTATAAAATTTCGTAAAAACATTGTGTTTACAATGGGAACACATATCACTCAAACATAATATTCTTCGAGCACTGGGCCTCTATCAAATGAGCACCCTCGAGAACCTCCTCGAAATAGTGCTCGGCAGCCACTCGGCCTATGGCCGAACCCTGTGCCGCAACAGTGGTAGCGTCCATCTCCGCCCAGTATGCTTTAGCACGGGCAAGGGCCATCCGCGAGCCTTCTATGCACGCCGACCTCTTCATCGCATTAATGCGCGGCACCGCACGAAGGAACTGCTGCACTAAGTTGAAATAATTGTTCGGCTTTGGCTTTTCCGGCCATAGCTGATCCACGACAGACCTCATGGCGAGTCCGGACAACCTATTTAGTTCGGCCCATTCGGCTAGCTGATTAGTCAATGGAAGCGGACGCTCTGGAACATTGAATTGTGACCAGAACAGCTTGTCCACCTCACGATCTGTTTGACCTTGGAAGTATTTGGCCGCATCGGCGGCGCTCTCCGCCAAGTCCATATATGCATCTGCCGAACTCCATAGCCGATCCAGAGGGGCATATCGTGGATCTCCTAACTTCCTCCGTAGCATGAAGGGCTTCCCAGCCGTAATATCCCCGGCTTCCCGCAGCTCCTCCTTCTTCGCTCTCATAGCAGGGCGGGTGTCTTTGTCCGCCATCGTGGCCTTCTCAAGGTCCGTTGCCTTCGCTCGGTTTTCTTTCTCAAGGAGCCGGCAACGGTCGGTAGTGTCTTTTAACTCTATGGCCATCTTGGCCATCTTCTCCTTGCTCTCACAATGTGCGGCCTTCTTGGCTTTCAAATCTTCGGCCGCCTTCAAAGCAGCCGCATTACTAATCCTCGCTTGTACCTTGGCTCGGGCAAGTTCTGCCCGCAAGGTTTCCACGGTGGCAGCTCCATCTGTAGTCACAACATATTAAAGATACCGGCATCATGCTTCTCTTACTACATGGCATTCACCAGAAAATAACACTTACCCTGTGCCTCGTCAAGCCTCTTGTTAACAAGCTCGATGTCGGCGTCTGCCGCATCCAGTTGCCGTTTTAATTCGGCAAACTCACTAGTCCGGCTAGCCACCGGAGCTTCCACCACCTGCACATAAAGGCAGTCTGGTTATTGCCTGGGACTATGATCCTCTGTCCGCCACCATTCTCGACGACAACCAGAGTCTCAGGGGCTACTATCTACACAGGGCACACCTAACATGTGCGATACTATCACATATTATCTCACGTACCTCAAAGCCTGTCAGTAGACTCATAAAGGCTTCATGTAATCCGCTTTCGGCGGACGAAATTATCTCCACCACCATACCCATCAGTGTACGGTGTTCTTCTGAGATGGCCGCTCGCCCCACCAGCTCCCTCAGAACGTCTGACCACATACCAGATGGTGTCGGACTCTTTTGTTTGCTCTCTTCGAGAGCCGGACGCTGGGGACTTCGGGGGTCTATGGGATTATCTTCTGGTCTCACTGGATCCGGAGAGGCCCTCCGTGACGACACTTCCGGTTCGCCCGCTTCTTGAGCGGAGGAGTCCGGGGGAGGCGTTTCGCTCTCCATCATCTTCGGAAGAAGATCCCCTGAAGACGAGCTCAGCTGAGAGGGGCTAAGGCCCGAACTGCAAGATATATGCGGCGGTCATTTTCTCAGAAGAAAGATAGTATACCTTCACTATTAAAGCATTTTTTGGATCACTTACGACTCATTGGAGGGCTGATCCCCCCGCGGACTTTGTGCGGCAAGAGTACCCCCCGAGGTAGGACCCTCTGTTGGAGACTTCTTCTCCTGTTTGGAGGCCTCGGCTTCCGGATCCTCGAAAGCAGTCCTTTTCCTCCCCCGGTTATCCTCCTTCATGGAGGCGCTCATTCCCTCGGTTGGAACTGGCAGCGATGGGGGCCCGCGTCTGCCCGTATTATTTCCCCCTATATCTTCCTTCGAGGGCCCCGAGCAAGGTGCGAGCTCGAGCATCTTTTCCAATACCGGATTTTCCAAACCCTCAGGGAGGGGGGACAAACACCGAATCATCTTCGCCTTTGTTAGCCAGTCCTGGTCAAAGAGCGAACTCTCAGAAATAACTTCATGATGAATAAAAGACGGTGTGTTCGGCTAGAGGATTTCTTACTTGTTCGGCGGCGCGGTTACTGCTCAGGCCCACGTCCTCGGTAGTATCCGGACACTCTATTTGAGGTTTGAAGAATAACTTGTACATCTCCTTGCGCGTCAGGCCGAGGAAACTTTGAATGGCACGTGGTCCTTCTGGGTTGAACTCCCACAAGCGAAGGGGCCGGCGTTTGCAAGGCTGGACTTGACGAACCAGCATAACTTGCATTACCACAACCAAATTAAAATCTCCCTCGAGGAGATCTTGAATGCGGCTTTGCAGTATAGGCACGTCCTTGGCTGGACCCCAGCTTAGACCTCTGCTAATCCATGACATCAGTTGTGGTGGGGGGCCCGAGCGGAAGGCGGGGGAAGCCGCCCACTTGGCACTTCTGGGAGCCGTGACGTAAAACCACTCCTGTTGCCATAATTCGGACACCTCTGGAAAGGAACCTTTCGACCATGGAGCTCCTGCCATCTTGCCTATTGATGCGCCTCCGCACGCTGCATGTTGCCCCTCGATCATCTTCGGCTTCACTTCAAAGGTCTTGAGCCACAGGCCGAAGTGAGGGGTAATGCGGAGGAAGGCCTCACACACGACAATAAGTGTCAAGATGTGGAGAAAGGAGTCCGGAGCTAGATCGTGGAAATCTAGCCCATAATAGAACGTCAAACCCCTGACGAAAGGATCCAGAGTGAGGCCTAGGCCTCGGAGGAAGTGGGAGACGAACACGACATTCTCGTTGGGTTCGGGAGTAGGGACGACCTGCTCTCGAGCAGGCAGCCGATGCGAAACCTCGGCGGTCAGGTATCTGGCCTCCCTAAACTTCTTGATATCCTCTTTCGTAATGGAGGAGGGCATCCATCGGCCTTGAAGGCAGGATCCAGACATGATTGAAGATCCGGAGCACCCAACATGGGCTTTGGGTGTTAGAACTCGAGGTGGGGGAGGGGTTCGATTGAGCACGAGAGGGAAAAAGCGAAAACCTTGTCCCTTTATAAAGAGGATGAATATCAAGCGTCCTCTCCGTAGCCGTTTGGGACTTGCCTATAATCTAGGAGCCCTAGACACAGTTGGGTTACCCATGACCGTATTAATGAGAATCCCGTAATTGGGGGAACACGATCTCTGCTTTGACAAGACGTGTCAAGAAACCGCCTCGCATTATGTGTGGAGCTGGTTGAAGAAAAACGGTTCGAATAATCACCGGGCCATGACATAACGTCATGCTGCCTAAACAAGCCAGCGAATTAGATTTGCGAAAATATTATTCTCTCTACAGAAGTATGTGGAACTTATGTTGCAGGGTCGGACACTATCCTCGTATTCAAATTCTTCTGTGATGTATTCAGAGAAGGAACCCGCCTTGCAATGCCGAAGACAATACTGCGCGCCGGACTCATCATCATTGAAGCCTGGTTCAGGAGCTACTGAGGGAGTCCTGGATTAGGGGGTCTCCGGACAGCCGAACTATCTCCATTGGCCGGACTGTTAGACTATGAAGATACAAGATTGAAGACTTCGTCTCGTGTCCGGATAGGACTTTACTTGGCGTGGAAGGCAAGCTAGGAAATACGGATATGGATATCTCCTCCTTTTCAACCGACCTTGTGTAACCCTAACCCTCTCCGATGTCTATATAAACCGGAGGGTTTTAGTCCGTAGGACAACAACGACAACATACAATCATACCATAGGCTAGCTTCTAGGGTTTAGCCTCTCTGATCTCGTGGTAGATCTACTCTTGTACTACCCATATCATCAATATTAATCAAGCAGGACGTAGGGTTTTACCTCCATCAAGAGGGCCCGAACCTGGGTAAAACATCATGTCCCCTGCCTCCTGTTACCATCCGGCCTAGACGCATAGTTCGGGACCCCCTACCCGAGATCCGCCGGTTTTGACACCGACAACAAGTATTTGAGAGAAACCAAAATAACCATCTAGAAAGCAAAAATGTGTATCTTTGGATAATCTTTCTAGCATTTGATCGATAAAAGGTAAGGGGTAATGATCTTTTTTAGTAGCCTTATTTAATTTGCGGAAATCAATGACCATCCTATAACCAGTAATAATTCTTTGAGGGATCAATTCATCTTTATCATTAGGAACAACAATAATACCTCCCTTTTTAGGGACACAATGGATAGGACTTACCCACTTACTATCAGCAATGGGATAAATTATACCTGCCTCAAGGAGCTTTAGCATCTCCGTTCTTACCACTTCTTTCATTTTAGGATTCAGCCGACGTTGATGATCGCGAACTGGTTTAGCATCTTCTTCCAAATTAATTTTATGTTGACATAGAGTGGGACTAATGCCCTTAAGATCATCAAGAGTATACCCAATAGCAGCACGGAGCTTCTTCAGAGTTTTTAATAATCTCTCTTCTTCATGTTCTAAAAGGTTAGCACTAATAATAACAGGATATATCTTTTTCTCATCAAGATAATCATATTTAAGAGTATCAGGTAACGGTTTAAGCTCAAACATGGGATCACCCTTGCGTGGAGGAGGATCCCCTAGGATTTCAACAAGTAAATTGTTTTTAAGAATAGGTTCCTGTTTAAAGAATACTTCATCTAATTCCCTTCTTTCATTCATAAACATGTCATTTTCATGGTCTAGCAAATATTGTTCCAAAGGATCACTAGGAGGTACGGCAATAGAAGCAAGACCAATAATTTCATCCTTACTAGGTAGTTCTTCTTCACGGTGTTGTCTAATAATTTAGAAAAAATAAATTCATGAGTCATATCTTCTAAACCGACAGTAACAACATCCCTTTTGCAATCTATGGTAGCATTAACAGTATTTAAGAAGGGTCTACCAAATATAATGGGACAAAAACTATCTTGTGGGGAACCAAGAACAAGAAAATCAGCAGGATATTTAGTTTTGTCACACAAGACATCAACATCTCTAACAATTCCCATTGGTGAAATAGTATCTCTATTAGCAAGTTTAATTGTGACATCAATTTCTTCTAACTCAATAGGTGCAATGTCATGCATAATTTCTTTGTATAAGTCAATAGGTATTACACTAGCACTAGAACCCATATCACATAAGCCATGATAGGAATGATCTCCTATTTTAACAGAAATAACAGGCATGCCTACCACAGGTCTAGGTTTATCTGTATAACAGGGTTTAGCAATCCTAGCAGTTTCATTACAGAAATAAATAACATGCCCATCTATATTATCAGACAAGAGATCTTTAACAATAGCAATATTAGGTTCAACTTTAACTTGTTCAGGAGGTGTATATGTTTTAATATTGCTTTTACGAACCACAGTTGAAGCTTTAGCATGATCCTTTATCCTAACGGGGAAAGGCGGGTTCTCGACATAAGAAATAGGAACAATAGGATCGTTATAAGTAATAGTCTTTTCTTCAACTTTAATAGGTGCAGCTACTTTTACTTCTATGGGAGGATGATATTTAAACCACTTCTACTTGGGGAGATCAACATAAGCAACAAAAGATTCACAGAAAGAAGCTACTATCTCAGAGTCAAGTCCATATTTAGTGCTAAATTTACGAAAAATATCGGTATCCATAAAAGATTTAACACAATCAAAACTAGGTGTCATACCTGACTCCTTACCATTGTCGAGGTCCCAATCTTCGGAGTTGCGTTTAATTCTTTCCAATAAATTGTGACGCCCCCGATTTGACCATACACAAATCATACACACAAACGTGTACGATCAAGATCAGGGACTCACGGGAAGATATCACAACACAACTCTACAAATAAAAAAAGTCATACAAGCATCATATTACAAGCCAGGGGCCTCGAGGGCTCGAATACAAGAGCTCGATCATAGACGAGTCAGCGGAAGCAACAATATCTGAGTACAGACATAAGTTAAACAAGTTTGCCTTAAGAAGGCTAGCACAAACTGGGATACAGATCGAAAGAGGCGCAGGCCTCCTGCCTGGGATCCTCCTAAACTACTCCTGGTCGTCGCCAGCGGGCATCACGTAGTAGTAGGCACCTCCGGTGTAGTAGGGGTCGTCGTCGAAGGTGGCATCTGCCTCCTGGGCTCCAACATCTAGTTGCGACAACCAGGTAGAAGGGATAGGGGGAAAAGAGGGAGAAAGCAACCGTGAGTACTCATCCAAAGTACTCGCAAGCAAGGAGCTATGCTACAATGTATGCATGGGTATCAACTGGAATAAGGGCTATATATGTGGACTGAACTGCAGAAAGCCAGAATAAGAGGGGGATAGCTAGTCCTTTCGAAGACTACGCTTCTGGCAGCCTTGTCTTGCAGCATGTAGAAGAGAGTAGACTGAAGTCCTCCAAGTAGCATCGCATAGCATAATCCTAACCGATGATCCTCCCCTCGTCACCCTGTGAGAGAGCGATCACCGGTTGTATCTGGCACTTGGAAGGGTGTGTTTTATTAAGTATCCGGTTCTAGTTGTCATAAGGTCAAGGTACAACTCCAAATCGTCCTGTTACCGAAGATCACGGCTATTCGAATAGATTAACTTCCCTGCAGGGGTGCACCACATAACCCAACACGCTTGATCCCATTTGGCCGGACACACTTTTCGGGGTCATGCCCGGCCGCGAAGATCAACACGTCGCAGCCCCACCTAGCACAACAGAGAGGTCAGCACGCCGGTCTAAACCTAAGCGCCCAGGGGTCTGGGCCCATCGCCCTTAGCACACCTGCACGTTGCGAAGGCGGCCAGAAGCAGAACTAGCCCCTTAATACAGAGCAGGCTTACGTTCCAATCCGACGCGCGCCACTCAGTCGCTGACGTCACGAAGGCTTCGGCTGATACCACGACGTCGGGATACCCATAACTACTCCCGCGTAGATGGTTAGTGCGTATAGACCAAATGGCCAGACTCAGATCAAATACCCAGATCTCGTTAAGCGTGTTAAGTATCCGTGAACGCCGACCAGGGCCAGGCCCACCTCTCTCCTAGGTGGTCGGAACCTGCCCTGTCGCTCCGCCTCAAAGATCCACTCGCGGGTGCTCCTACGAGCCGACCCGTCTTTAATCACCACATGTATCATGTATAAAGTAAATAGTATATACCCGTGATCACCTCCCGAGTGATCATGACCCGATAGTAAAGCACAGCAGATGGACAAGAATGTAGGGCCACTGATGAATAACTAGCATCCTATACTAAGCAGTAGGATTGCAGGTAAAGGTATCAACAGTAGTAGCAAGGACAGGCTATGCATCAGGATAGGATTAACGGAAACAGTAACATGCTACACTACTGTAATGCAAGCAGTATAGAGAAGAGTAGGCGATATCTGGTGATCAAAGGGGGGGCTTGCCTGGTTGCTCTGGCAAGAGAGAGGGATCGTCAACTCCGTAGTCGTACTGGGTAGCAGCGGCGTCGGCCTCGGTGTCTATCGAGAGAAGGGGGGGGACAATAAATATATAAGCAAGCATTTGCATAGTGATGCATGACATGACAAGTAACGACGTTAGAGGTGCCCTAACGCGGTAGTAGGTGATACCGGTGAAGGGGAAAAACATCCGGGAAAGTATCCCCGGTGTTTCGTGTTTTCGGGCAGAGGAGCCGGAGGGGGAAAGTTGCGAGTTTGACATGTTAGGGGTGCGTGGCGGACGAACGGGCTGCGTATCTGGGTTCGTCTTGTCATTCTGAGCAACTTTCATGTAGAAAGTATTTTCATCCGAGTTACGGATTAAAAGATATGATTTTCTAAAGATTTTAATAATTTCTGGAATTTAATTAATTATTTAAATTAATTCGAAAAACAGATTAATGACATCAACATGATGTCATGCTGACATCAGCAGTCAACAGGGTTGACTTGGTCAACCTGACCAGTGGGTCCAGTGGGACCCACCTGTCATACACTGTTTAGGTTAATTACAGATTAGTTAATTTAAACATGATTAATTAACTTAATTAGTTCACTAATTAATTAACTAATTAATTATTAATTTTATTAATTCATTTTTATTTTATTTCGTTTATTGAAGTGGGGCCTATAGGTCAGTGAGATAGGGGCGGCCCAGTCAGCAGTTGACCCAGTCAACAGGTCAACAGGGGGCCCTGGGCCCACCAGTTAGTGGCCCAGGTGGTGGGACCCGCGGTGCCAGGTCAGCAGGTCCGGCTCTCGCCGCCGGCGACCAAAAGCACGGCGCCGACCCGCCGGAGTTCGCCGAAATTTGTGCTCAGGGCACGGATCCGCGCGTGCCTGGGCCCGTTCGAACAAGCGCGAAGGCGCACATCTAGTGGTGGTGGTGGTTCGTCCCGAGGTCGCCGGAGCTGTCGCCGGCGAGCAGAGAGGCGGACGTCGGGGCTCGGGTGAGTGGCGGGTTTCGTCTGCAGGCCACCAAAATGGGCGGGACCGGTCGCATTCGAACGGCAAGACGACGGCGGAGTGAATGGGGGTGGCTGCGGAGGCTGTGGTGGCCGGAGTCGAGCGCCACGGGCTCGACGGCGGCGAGGTGGTTCGGGCGTGAGGCGAGGCCGCCGTGGGCGCGAGCCAGCAGGGCTCACTGACGGCGCGTGTAGAGGGCAGAGAGGAGGACCGAGGTCCTCACCGGCGTTGAAGGGGAGTGGGGGCGTCGAGGCGTGAGGGAGTTCGTCGCGGAGGCAGTCCGGCGAGGAAGGGCTTGACGAATCCGGCGAGGGCGGCGCCGTGCGCGGTCGTCGGCGCTGAGGACGGGGACGACGAGGTCCAGCGGCTACGGTGAGAGGCGGCCCCGGCGTGGGCCACAGGCAACGACGGCGGCGGGGGGGGGGGGGGGGGGCTGTGTCGCCGGTGTCGAACGCAGGGCGCGACGGGCCCCGATCCAGATCGAATCGGGGGAGGGGCGGGGAGTGGCGACGTGGGGGGGGGGGAAGTGGTGCGTGGGCTAGGGTTTCCAGGGGGAGTGGATAAGAGGGAGTGGGGGAGTGGCCGGCTGGGCCTGGTGGTGGCCCAGTTGGGCCTGGGTCAGCTGGGCCAAAGCCCGGGGGGGTTCTCTTCTATTTTTTTGTCTTTTGTTTTTATTTATTCTTTTCTATTTTAATTCATTTAAAAGCATCTAGGCTTTTTATAAAAATGTGTTTACTTCACCATAATTACCGATGCAATAATAGACATAGCCCAAACATTTTATTTTTAATATTTGAAAACTTTTATTGTCGACTTTAAATTTAAGTTAGAATTTGACGCGGTTTCGAATTATCCCGAGATTAGTAACAGTAATCGCAGATGTCACGACATCATTAGGAGAGTTTTACTGTAGCCAAATTATCCGGGCGTTACAAATCTCCTCCACTACAAGAAATCTCGTCCCGAGATTTAGGAGGTAGATGGAAACAACGCGGGGTATTCATCACGCAGGCGATCCTCGCGTTCCCAAGTGGCTTCGTCTTCAAAGTGATTCGACCACTGGACTTGGAGGAATTTGATCGCCTTCTGACATGTGCGGCATTCAGCTTGGTCAAGAATGCGGACCGGTTGCTCTTTATAAGAGAGGTCCTGTTGCAATTCGAGCACTTCATGATCCACCGCTCGGATTGGATCCTTGAAGCAACGACGGAGTTGTGACACATGGAACACATCGTGAACCTGAGAAAGGTTCGGCGGAAGCTCCAGTTGATATGCCACCTTTCCACGCCTTTCGAGAATAGTGAAGGGACCGATATAGCGAGGAGCTAGCTTGCCCTTGATCCCGAAGCGGTGAGCACCCTTCATTGGTGTAACTCGAAGATAAGCCCTTTCGCCAGGTTGATAGACCATGTCTTGGTGATGACGGTCATACTGACTTTTCTGACGTGACTGAGCAGTCTTGAGATTCTCGCGAATAATGCGAACTTGTTCTTCGGCCTGTTGGATAATATCCGGACCGAAGAGTGGACGTTCCCCAGTTTCTGACCAGTTCAGAGGGGTTCGACACTTTCGTCCATATAGCACTTCGAAGGGGGACATTTTTAGACTAGCTTGATAGCTATTATTATAAGAGAACTCGGCATATGGAAGAGATTCCTCCCATTTCTTGCCGAATGATATTACACAAGCTCGAAGCATGTCTTCGAGAACTTGGTTGACACGTTCAACCTGTCCTTGCGACTGAGGATGAAATGCAGTACTGAACGACAGATGAGTTCCCATAGCTTCTTGGAAACTCGCCCAAAACCTTGAAGTGAATAAACTGCCACGGTCTGAACTGATAACCAGTGGGATACCATGAAGTGAAACAATTCTGGACATGTAGAGAGTAGCAAGCTGACTAGCAGTGATTGTCTCTTTGACCGCCAGAAAATGGGCAACTTTGGAAAGCCGGTCAATGACGACAAGAATAGCATAATTACCTTTCTGCGATTTGGGAAATCCAGTGACGAAGTCCATTTCAACATGGTCCCATTTCTATTCAGGAATAGAGATAGGTTGCAGAGTTCCGGCAGGCCTTTGATGCTCTGCTTTGATTCGGCGACAAACGTCACACTCAGCAACATAATGAGCAATGTCCTGCTTCATATTAGACCACCAGAATCTTTGACGAATATCCTGGTACATCTTTGTACTGCCAGGATGGATGGACAGAGGCGTATCATGAGCTTCTTGCATAACCCTTTTAGTCTTATCCAGGTTTTTCTTCGAACATGGTACTACTAGGCGGCCTTTGAAATACAAGGCGCCATCGTCGGCGATAGTGAAGAATGAGGGCTTTCCTTCTGCTAGATGGCGTTTAATCTTATGGACTTCAGAGTCATAACCTTGTATAGTCTTTATACCAGCTACGAGATCTGGTACGACAGCCAGGGTATTTAGAGAACCCTTAGTAACAACAAGAAGATTCATCTTGCGGAACTCCAGGGGAGGGGGAGCGAGTGCTCCAGGAGGAACAATATGGAGATTCAGCTTTCTAAATTCTTCGACAAGCGAGGGCTAAACTTTATGAACCTGGAGGTGGTTGCAGTAAGACTTGCGGCTCAAGGCATCAGCCATTACATTAGCCTTGCCGGGGGTGTAGGATATACCCACGTCAAAGTCTGCAACAGTCTCCATCCATCTTGCTGACGGAGGTTCAAATCTGGCTGAGTAAACAGATACTTCAGACTTTGATGGTCGGTGAAGATCTCGCAACGATTACCGAGAAGGTAATGTCGCCACTGCTTCAGTGCATGAATGACAGCAGCCAAGCTCGAGGTCGTGAACTGGGTAGTTTTCTTCGTGAGGGCGCAGTTGACGAGAGGCATAAGCAATCACTCTGCGCTCTTGCATTAGGACACAGCCTAATCCTTGGCGGGAAGCGTCACAGTAAATGACGAAGTCCTTCTTAGTATCAGGTGGTGCAAGCACGGGGGTAGAAGTCAACTTGTCTTTGAGCGCCTGGAAACTTTCCTGACACTTGTCTGTCCAGTCAAACTTGACACCCTTATGCAACAGATTAGTCAGGGGCCTGGCAATCTTGGAGAAGTTCTCGACGAATCGACGGCAATAGCTGGCGAGACCGACGAAACTTCGGACTTGCTTCACATTCTTCGAAGGAGTCCAATCGAGAATAGCCTGAACTCGTTCAGGGTTGACGGCAATACCATCTTTGGAGATGACATGCCCAAGATAGGTTACTTCGGGGAGCCAAAATTCACAATTGGAATACTTAGCATACAGCTGATGCTCCCGAAGCTTTTCCAACACAAGACGAAGATGTTCAGCATGTTCCTCCTTGTGCTTGGAAAATACAAGGATATCATCCAAATAAACCATGACGAACTTGTCAAGGTAATCCATGAATATATAATTCATCAGACGAGAGAAGGTGGCTGGAGCATTCGTTAAGCCGAATGACATGATGATGTACTCGTATGATCCATACTGAGTCACGAAGGCGGTTTTTGGGATGTCCTCTTCACGAACACGGATCTGGTGGTAACCCAACCTCAAGTCGAGTTTGGAGAACACTGATGAGCCAGCCAGTTGATCATAAAGATCATTGATCCGGGGAAGAGGATATTTATTCTGAATGGTAGCTTGGTTTATAGGACGGTAGTCTTGGACTAATCGGTTTGTCCCATCCTTCTTCTTAACAAAGAGAGAAGGTGCTCCCCAAGGAGAGCAACTTGGGCGAATGAAATCTTTGACAAGAGATTTGTCGATTTCCTCCTTAAGCTCAATGAGTTCATGCAGCGGCATCTTGTAGGGCCGTTTAGCTATAGGGGTAGTGCCAGGTTTCAAGTCGATGATGAACTCGACAGCTCTAGCAGGGGGAATCCCTGGAAGTTCTTCTGGGAAGACATCTTGGAATTCACGAACGACGGGAATGTTTTCAATGCCCTCGAGTGGTGCAGCGTTCAATGCATTCAAGGCATAAAGTCGTGCCTCGGCGTTCTGAACTAGATGAGCTTGGTAAGCTATTATTTCATCAGAAGGGTGTAGCAGATGGACGACCTTAGTGGCGCAAACTATAGAAGCAGTATGCGCTTTTAACCAATTCATTCCCAGAATGAGATCAATGCTACAGGACTTCAGTACGATGGGAGAGACAAGGAATTCCAGTCCTTCGATTTCTACAGGGACGTCGTTGCAAATCATGGAGGTTCGACATTGGCCCGCAGGGGTGAGTACTAATAGTGAAGCATCCACGTTCTCACATTTAATGTTGTGCAAGCATGCAAAACCTTCTGACATGAATGAATGCGATGCACTTGTATCAAATAAAACGGATGCTGGTACTGAATTTACGAGGAGGGTACCCATCACAGTAGCAGGCTGGTCTTGAGCTTCGCTCAGATCAACGTGGTTGGCATGAACACGACCATAAGACTTGGCATTGTTGCTGTGGGGCTGGTTGCTTCCACGGCCAGTTGCTGGAAGGGCCAGTTGATTCTGGTTCTGGTTGCATTCCCTAGCACGATGCCCTAGTTGTCCACACCTGAAGCACAATCCATTATTGGGAGTGGGAACAGGAGCTTGTGGTGGTGGAGCTGGGAGTCTTGGCTGCCTAGTCGGAGGAGCAGGCAGACGAGGTGCAGCATAGGTCTGCCTTGGGGTAGGTGCATCCGGCTGGTACAAGCTATTGGGAATCCATATCTTGCGTTTCTGCGAGGACGGGCCCGAAGATGAGCCCGTGTCACGGTTGCGCCTGTGAGAGCTCTGGTATTCCTGCAGACCAGTTTCGACATTGATGGCTTTGTTCACCAAGGTGGCGAAATCAGTAAAGTCGTGCACTAGAAGTGCGAGCTTGATGTCAGCTTGAAGGCCATCATGGAACTTCTCCTGTCTGCGTGCATCAGTTGCAATGTCTTCTTCAGCATAGCGGGACAAGTCCAGAAACTCCCGTTGATAAGCTTCCACAGTTTTGTTGCCTTGGGTGAGGTTGCGGAACTCACGCTTCTTCCGGTCCATGACTCCCTGAGGAATGAAGCGAGCACGGAAGGCAGCTTGGAAGTCTGGCCAGGTGATGATTGTTCTAGCTGGCAGAGTACGCCTGTGGCTGTCCCACCATTGAGCTGCGGGTCCCTTCAGGAAGAATGAAGCAAAGGTGACATAGCTGGCAGGGGCTACATCAGCAGACTCCATCTCATAGGTGATGTCACGGAGCCAGTCATCAGCATCTAGAGGCTGAGTTGAGCCGCGGTACACAGTTGGGTTCAGGCGCATGAAATCCTGCAGAGTTACTGGGGTTGGCTACTGGTTCATATTGGGGCGAGGAAACTGAGCCATCATATTCTCCATGAACTGGCGATTCATCTCAAGCTGTTGGATCATACGAGCCATGTACTCAGGTGGTGGTGGGGCGTTGCCACCACGACCACGACCACCTGGTCTAACCATCCTGCTAATATTTAACAGGGGTAGTTCAGCATTGAGAAATTTGCAAAAAACAAGAGTCATTCATGATGAAACATGCACAACGAAAGCAGCACGATAGATACTACATAGTAGTCGGCATATCTTACAAAAGAGATCATGCATAGAGTTCGTTACACAGTGTTCAGTACATAGGCTAAGACATCATAGGCGGCACACAGGCTCGCGGCGAATGCATCTAACCCTAATAAGCGAGTCTACGTCAGTCCCATGCGGTACTGTGGAGGTAGGTGTAGCCCGACAGCTGGTAGTGACGCGAAGGGAAGACCTCCACGCGAGTAGCCTGGGGTCCGCGGATACTCTGGTGCGGAACCCGATGCGCAGGTGGCAGGAGAGAACCCAATGTAGGAGAGTAGCCTCCCACATCTGGCCAGCCGATGCCCTGGGGCATCACGGTCCGGGCAGGGTAGATCGCAGAACGCGACAGATCACCAGAGCGAACAGAGGGGTGCAATAGCGTCAGAGCACGATACAGGTGCTAACGGGTGGTGTACAACTCGTGGCGAAGAGCTCGGTTAGCTCTATCCAGCCCATCAGCATGCAGAACCAGGTTCTGATGGTAGAAGGGCTCTCGGGTGACAGTGGAGTAGGCAGCAGTGTAGTATCCCTCCGCACCAACATCGGATGCGATAGCAATGTGCCTGAAGGGGGAGGTATCCAACTCCTGATACTCTCCACGGAGACGTGTCAGAGCAGCATAAGCAGCATCGTGGACCGCCATATCGATAGTCACTCCAACACCATGAGCAGTGTGCAACACGGTAGTGGAGTCATACTCCCGAGAGTAGAGGTGGACGATGGCACGGTACTGCTCCTGGTTGAAGTCCTGATACTCCTCATAGACGGTGTACTCAGGGTGCCAGCGATAACCCAGATAGGTCATCATCTCAACTAACACAGCAGGTGATCCTGAGGCACCAATGGCCGTCGTGTGGCGCACGACCTGCCTCGTGGGTTCCATCTGAAAACAAAGATGTTTTCACGGAGTCAAATGACAATGTGGATAATGTTCAATTACTACTCTAAATAATAACTAGGGGCTTATCCAACTTTGGGGTGAACGTGGTCACGGGATCCTAGTGTTAGAGTTAGTAAAATCGTTTAACCCGAGTAGGAGAGAGTTCAGTGTCCCAGAGTAAGGATCGAGGAGTAAAAGATCCTAATACCACCCAATGGCGACGTGGGCCCGTAAGGCACACAACCATGTTAGTAAAAGTTTTGTAATGTCTAGACTCAACTTCGGCCAAGGAGTGTGGAAGGGGAATTCCTATAGGCAGTCGGCTGTAATACCAACTTATGACGCCCCCGATTTGACCGTACACTAATCATACACGCAAACGTGTACGATCAAGATCAGGGACTCACGGGAAGATATCACAACACAACTCTACAAATAAAATAAGTCATACAAGCATCATATTACAAGCCAGGGGCCTCGAGGGCTCGAATACAAGAGCTCGATCATAGACGAGTCAGCGGAAGCAACAATATCTGAGTACAGACATAAGTTAAACAAGTTTGCCTTAAGAAGGCTAGCACAAACTGGGATACAGATCGAAAGAGGCGCAGGCCTCCTGCCTGGGATCCTCCTAAACTACTCCTGGTCGTCGCCATCAGGCATCACGTAGTAGTAGGCACCTCCGGTGTAGTAGGGGTCGTCGTCGAAGGTGGCGTCTGGCTCCTGGGCTCCAACATCTGGTTGCGACAACCAGGTAGAAGGGATAGGGGGAAAAGAGGGAGAAAGCAACCGTGAGTACTCATCCAAAGTACTCGCAAGCAAGGAGCTATGCTACAAATGTATGCATTGGTATCAACTGGAATAAGGCTATTATATGTGGACTGAACTGCAGAAAGCCAGGATAAGGGGGATAGCTAGTCCTTTCGAAGACTACGCTTCTGGCAGCCTCCATCTTGCAGCATGTAGAAGCGAGTAGACTGAAGTCCTCCAAGTAGCATCGCATAGCATAATCCTAACCGATGATCCTCCCCTCGTCACCCTGTGAGAGAGCGATCACCGGTTGTATCTGGCACTTGGAAGGGTGTGTTTTATAAATTATCCGGTACTAGTTGTCATAAGGTCAAGGTACAACTCCAAGTCGTCCTGTTACCGAAGATCACGGCTATTCGAATAGATTAACTTCCCTGCAGGGGTGCACCACATAACCCAACACGCTCGATCCCATTTGGCCGGACACACTTTTCTGGGTCATGCCCGGCCTCGGAAGATCAACACGTCGCAGCCCCACCTAGACCAACAGAGAGGTCAGCACGCCGGTCTAAACCTAAGCCCCCAGGGGTCTGGGCCCATTGCCCTTAGCACACCTGCACGTTGCATGGGCGGCCAGAAGCAGACCTAGCCTAGTGGCATTCCAGTCCAATCCAGCGTGCGCCGCTCCGTTGCTGACGTCACGAAGGCTTCGGTGTCTATCGAGAGAAGGGGGGGGAACAATAAATATATAAGCAAGCATTTGCATAGTGATGCATGACATGACAAGTAACGACGTTAGAGGTGCCCTAACGCGGTAGTAGGTGATACCGGTGAAGGGGAAAACATCCGGGAAAGTATCCCCGGTGTTTCGTGTTTTCGGGCAGAGGAGCCGGAGGGGGAAAGTTGCGAGTTTGACATGTTAGGGGTGCGTGGCGGACGAACGGGTTGCGTATCCGGGTTTGTCTCGTCATTCTGAGCAACTTTCATGTAGAAAGTATTTTCATCCGAGTTACGGATTAAAAGATATGATTTTCTAAAGATTTTAATAATTTCTGGAATTTAATTAATTATTTAAATTAATTCGAAAAACAGATTAATGACATCAGCATGATGTCATGCTGACATCAGCAGTCAACAGGGTTGACTTGGTCAACCTGACCAGTGGGTCCAGTGGGACCCACCTGTCATACACTGTTTAGGTTAATTACAGATTAGTTAATTTAAACATGATTAATTAACTTAATTAGTTCACTAATTAATTATTAATTTTATTAATTCATTTTTATTTTATTTCGTTTATTGAAGTGGGGCCTATAGGTCAGTGAGATAGGGGCGGCCCAGTCAGCAGTTGACCCAGTCAACAGGTCAACAAGGGGCCCTGGGCCCACCAGTCAGTGGCCCAGGTGGTGGGACCCGCGGTGCTAGGTCAGCAGGGCCGGCTCTCGCCGCCGGCGACCAAAAGCACGGCGCTGACCCGCCGGAGTTCGCCGGAATTTGTGCTCAGGGCACGGATCCGCGCGTGCCTGGGCCCGTTCGAACAAGCGCGAAGACGCGCATCTAGTGGTGGTGGTGGTTCGTCTCGAGGTCGCCGGAGCTGTCGCCGACGAGCAAAGAGGCGGACGTCGGGGCTCGGGTGAGTGGCGGGTTTCGTCTGTAGGCCACCAAAATGGGCGGGACCGGTCGCATTCGAACGACAAGACGACGGTGGAGCGAATGGGGGTGGCTGCGGAGGCTGTGGTGGCGGAGTCGAGCGCCACGGGCTCGACGGTGGCGAGGTGGTTCGGGCGTGAGGCGAGGCCGCCGTGGGCGCGAGCCAGCAGGGCTCACTGATGGCGCGTGTAGAGGGCAGAGAGGAGGACCGGGGTCCTCACCGGCGTTGAAGGGGAGTGGGGGCGTCGAGGCGTGAGGGAGTTCGTCGCGGAGGCAGTCTGGCGAGGAAGGGCTTGACGAATCCGGCGAGGGCGGCGCCATGCGCGGTCGTCGGGGCTGAGGACGGGGACGACGAGGTCCAGCGGCTGCGGTGAGAGGCGGCCCCGGCGTGGGCCACGGGCAACGACGGCGGCAGGGGGGGGGCTGTGTCGCCGGTGTCGAACGCAGGGCGCGACGGGCCCCGAGCCAGATCGGATCGGGGGAGGGGCGGGGAGTGGCGACGTGGGGGGGGGGGGAAGTGGTGCATGGGCTAGGGTTTCCAGGGGGAAGTGGATAAGAGGGAGTGGGGGAGTGGCCGGCTGGGCCTGGTGGTGGCCCAGTTGGGCCTGGGGTCAGCTGGGCCAAAGCCCGGGGGGGTTCTCTTCTATTTTTTTGTCTTTTGTTTTTATTTATTCTTTTCTGTTTTATTTCATTTAAAAGCATCTAGGCTTTTTATAAAAATGCGTTTACTTCACCATAATTACCGATGCAATAATAGACATAGCCCAAACATTTTATTTTTAATATTTGAAAACTTTTATTGTCGACTTTAAATTTAAGTTAGAATTTGACGCGGTTTCGAATTATCCCGAGATTAGTAACAGTAATCGCAGATGTCACGGCATCATTAGGAGAGTTTTACTGTAGCCAGATTATCCGGGCGTTACATAAATCCCATTTGAATTCAATA
Source organism: Triticum aestivum (assembly GCF_018294505.1). NCBI lineage: Eukaryota > Viridiplantae > Streptophyta > Magnoliopsida > Poales > Poaceae > Triticum > Triticum aestivum. The sequence continues at coordinate 413,182,390 of NC_057797.1, read as the reverse complement.
GTCTTCATCATAAAAGAGCCAGTACAAGAAGTATCAAGCATGGTGCGATTGTTACCAGAAAGCCGAGCATAAAAATTTTGAATAATCATTTCTCTTGAGAGATCATGATTGAGGCATGAATATAACATTGATTTAAGCCTCCCCCAAGCTTGAGTGATGCTTTCTCCTTCACGAGGCCAAAAATTATATATATAATTGCGATCACGATGAACAAGATGCATAGGATAAAACTTTTGATGAAATTCCAATTTCAATCATTTGTAGTTCCAAGACTCCATATCATCACATAGCCTATACCATGTCGATGCGTCTCCCCTCAAAGATAAAGGGAAGACCTTCTTCTTAACAACATCTCCGGGTACACTTCCAAGCTTATATAATCCACAAACTTCATCCACATATATCAGATGCTCATTAGGATGTTTTGTTCCATCTCCCAAATAAGGATTAGCTAGCAGTTTTTCTACCATACCAAAAGGAATTTCAAAGCAAGCATTTTCACTTTCAGTAGGTTCAGTAGGTTGAGGAGAAACTCTTTGCTCTACTGGTCGGGGTTAAGATACCCCGAACAAGCCCCTCACAGGATTACTTTCCATAGTAACAAGTGACAGTAAATTTCAGCACACTATATAAAATTTTCCTTACCAAATTCCACCTACCAAAGGCGCTTCACTCCTCGGAAACGACACTAGAAAAGAGTCTTGATGACCCACAAGTATAGGGGATCTATCGTAGTCCTTTCGATAAGTAAGAGTGTCGAACCCAACGAGGAGCAGAAGGAAATGATAAGCGGTTTCCAGCAAGGTATTCTCTGCAAGTACTGAAATAAGTGGTAACAGATAGTTTTGTGATAGGATAATTTGTAACGAGCAACAAGTAACAAAAGTAAATAAAGTGCAGCAAGGTGGCCCAATCCTTTTGTAGCAAAGGACAAGCCTGGACAAACTCTTATATGATGTAAAGCGCTCCTGAGAACATATGGTAATATCGTCAAGCTAGTTTTCATCACGCTCATATGATTCGTGTTCAGTACTTTGATAATTTGGTATGTGGGTGGACCGGTGCTTGGGTGCTGCCCTTACTTGGACAAGCATCCCACTTATGATTAACTTCTATTGTAATGTAACACCCTCGATGCGGCTATATCTCCCACGTGTCGAAGCACGACTTAGAGGCATAACCGCATTGAAAGCAATGTCGCAAGTGAGGTAATCTTCGCAAACAACCCATGTAATACAATAAGGGAAAAGAGATACATAGTTGGCTTACAATCGCCACTTCACACAATACATGAATAAAGCATTACATCATCCAGTTACACACAAGGTCCGACTACGAAACCAAAATAAAAGAAGAACCCCAAATGCGACAAAGGTCCCCGATCGACCCCAACTGGGCTCCACTACTGATCAACTAGAACGAAACAACACAAAGGACAAGATCTTCATCGAGCTCCTCCTTGAGCTTGGTTGCGTCATCTGCACGGACTCATCGGCACCTGCAAGCTGGTTTTTGGAAGTATCTGTGAGCCACGGGGAGTCAGCAATCTCGCACCCTCGCGATCAAGACTATTTAAGCTTATGGGAAAGGTAAAGGTATGAGGTGGAGCTGCAGCAAGCGACTAGCATATATGGTGGCTAGCATACGCAAAATGAGAGCGAGAAGAGAAGGCAAAGCATGGTCGATAAAAGTATGATCAAGAAGTGATCCTAAAACAACCTACGTCAAGCATAACTCCAACACCGTGTTCACTTCCCGGACTCCGCGGAAAGAGACCATCACGGTTACACACGCGGTTGATGCATTTTAATTAAGGTCAACTTCAGGTTATCTACCCCCTGATATTAACAAATTCCCATCTGCCCATAACCGCGGGCACGGCTTTAGAAAGTTCAAATCCCTGCAGGGGTGTCCCAACTTAGCCCATGACAAGCTCTCACGGTCAACGAAGGAATAGACCTCCTCCCGAGACATTCAGATCAGACTCGGTATCCCGGTTCTACAAGACATCCTCGACAATGGTAAAACAAGTCCAGCAAGACCGCCCGATGCGCCGACATCCTGATAGGAGCTGCACATATCTTGTTCTCAGGGCAACACCGGATGAACACTACGTACAGCTAAAACCAGCCCTCAAGTTTCCCCGAGGTGGCGCCGCAAGTGGCTCTAGTTTGGACCAACACTTAGACAAGCACTGGCCTGGGGGGTTAAAATAAAGATGACCCTCGGGATGCGTGACTCCCAAGGGAAAAAGGCCAGGTGGAAAATGGTAAAACCAAGGTTGGGCCTTGCTGGAGGAGTTTTATTCAAAGCGAACTGTCAAGGGGTTCCCATTATAACCCAACCGCGTGAGGAACGCAAAAATCCAGGAACATAACACCGATATGACGGAAACTAGGGCGGCAAGAGTGGAACAAAACACCATGCATAAGGCCGAGCCTTCCACCCTTTACTAAGTATATAGATGCATTAATTAAATAAGATATATTGTGATATCCCAACAAGTAAACATGTTCCAACAAGGAACAACATCTCCATGTTCCAACGAGGAACAAACTTCAATCTTCACCTGCAACTAACAACGCTATAAGAGGGGCTGAGCAAAGCGGTAACATAGCCAAACGGCGGTTTGCTAGGACAAGGTGGGTTAGAGGCTTGGTTCAACAATATGGGAGGCATGATAAGCAAGTGGTAGGTATCGCAACATAGGCATAGCAAAAGAGTGAGCAACTAAGCAAGCAAAGATAGTAGTGATTTCGAGGGTATGATCATCTTGCCTGAGATCCCGCAAGGAAGAAGAACGAGTCCATGAAGAAGACAAACGGACGTAGTCGAACAGTTCCTCACAAACACGACGTTATCGGAACCAACCCGAAGAAGCAACACCGGAAATAAGCAAACAACATAGTAAACAACCATCACATAATCATGGCACGATGCGCAAACAAGTATGATGCATGTCCGGTTTAATGAGGCATGACATGGCAAAGTGCACAAACAATCCTACAAATTAAGTGGAGCTCAATATGCAACGGGTTGCATATTGACGAAACACCACATTCAAGTTATTTAGTTCAATCTCGTTTATGTACCCAACAAGATTAAATGTTGATTAACATGGCAAGAGGGTGAAGCGAAATAAAACTACCTAACTAGTCAAGTTTAAATGAGGCCGGAAACAACGAACAACAATTCTGTTAAATCCCCATGTGCATATATTAGGTTTGGTCCTGTTCTGCCCTAAACCATATTTTATAGTTATTAAACATGCAAGATGATGCCACCATGTTAAACTTGGCAAAATTCTACCCCATTTACATATAAAGTTTGTTAAAAACGGAGCTATGGTTATATAGTTATGAATTAAACCATTTTAGCATGGCATATGGACAAAGTGACACAAACAGTATTTTAAACATTTTAAACATGGATGAAAACGACATATTATGAAACTAGATGAAAAACTAAATATATTTCATATTAAGTTTGTTTTAATCCGATGCACGGTTTGTGAGATATTAAATGCATGAAGTTAAGGGCCTAATCTGTAAAAACAGTAATTCGCTGGATAAACGGACAAATTCGTGGAACGGAAAAAAACATGACATGGGCTAGATCTGCTGGGACTGGGCTGCTCACATTGGGCCTTACAGGTCGGTTGAGGAGCGCTGGGCCTTAGGGCGCTGCGGCTGGAGAGGCCCAGGCAGCGGGGCGATGTGGAGATGGGCCGGCTCAGGAGGAGCTGGGCTGCTGGCCTAGGGCACCATTGGGCCTAGGCGCGAGGCCGACCCAGGGAGGCAGCGACTTGGTCGTCTCCCCCGAGCAAGAGGCCGGGCGAGGTCGATGGCGGCTCACGACGGGACAGAGGCACCGGCGAAGGAGATCCGGCAGGGATGACGATGGGGCAAGGCGGGGAAGACCAGGAATGATTAGATCCGAGCGTGGAGAGCTCGGATCTGGCGACGGACGAGGCCGAGGAGGCCGGCGATGACCTCGGCGTTGGATCCTGCGAAGATGGGGCGGCACTTAGAGTAGAGGGAGAGCACGGGAGAAAAGGAGGAGAAGAGAAGGCGCGACCTGGGGTTGGCGGCGGCGGATCCAGAGGCCTGATCGCCGGAGGCGATGGCGGGGAGAAGATGGTCGGGCGGCGCGAGATGTTCGGGATCGGGCTGCCCCTGATCCGGATCGAGCGAGGCACTGGGGAGGCGGGGAGATCCAGGAGGCGGCGAGATTCGGGCCCGCTTCGCCTCGGCGCGGGCCGAACGTGGGCCGGGTGGGCCTCGGTGGCGGGGAAGTCAAGGGGGCGATGTGGCGTGCTCCCATAGGCCCGGGGCAGCGGGGACGGCGGCGCTGGCCCGTGGGACGACAACAAGTGGCGGCGGCGGGGGTTTGGCCGGTGCGGAAAATGAGGGCGGCGGCGCTGATTTTTAAGGAAGGAGTTGTCTGCTGCCAAAAATGGAAGGGAGGGGGTGTAATATATGGCAGGTTTAGGGTTAGGAGGGATTAGGAGGGGTTTTAGAAGAGTTTCGGAGCCTCCGATCGCAATCTGACGGTCCGGAACGGAGGGGGTTTAGGTGGGCTGCAGATGGGTTGTGAAAAATGGGTTGGACTGAGATGAGAGGAGAGGAGTGCAGCCCGGCAACTGTTTCCGGAGACCGAAAACATCCGACGTTTGACCGGCTATATTGCCGCTATAGTTTAACGGTTGGGCTATCAAACGAACTCCGAATGCGATGAAACTTGACAGGCGGTCTAGCTACACTAAAATAAGACCACACATCAACTCTCGTCCCATTCCGAGAACATTTACCGGCCACTTATAAAATACTATTTCGGACATGCCGCGGGCGCGTGCAAGTGTGTCTGGGCTCAGAACGGACAACGGAGAGAACGAGGAGGCCGGGACGGATGCAAGTTTTGAAAACATGATGATGCAATGCACATGATGACATGATAAGATGCAACACGCAAGCAAATGACATGGCAACGACGGCGAATAACTGGACGACAACTGGCACATCGGTCTCGGGGCGTCACAACACTCCACCACTACGAGAGGATCTCATCCCGAGATCTAGAATGGCACTAGAGGGACAAACGAAAGAGAAAAGAGAAGAGGTAAAACTAAGTTGCTTCTTTGACGAACGAGTGAAACCAAAGAACCTTGAAAAGGCTAAGCCATTTCGAGAAAAGAATACAACGGAGATGAACAAAGTTGAAAACACTCCATTAGAAAAGAGGAACAAGGAAGAAACAAATTCGAACAACACTCCGGTTGGAAAGATATGCGAGGCTTGATGAACTGAAAGAACTTGAGCAGTGGCACACACTCCGGTTAAGTGGATAAGCACGAAAAGAACAAGGTCCTGACAAGAACAAGAAGAAGGGTTGAAGAGAGCAACGTCACAAAGCCTCTGGAACAAAAGTAAGAATGGAATGGAATGAACTAAGGGAAACACGATCTTGAGAGAGCACGCTTACAGCAAATGCTAGAATAGAGTTGTTGGAAAACCAACAACGAAAAGAGTAAGCTTGATGTGGTCTTAAGGAAAACATCTCAAAACTGAGGTGAAATTCTGCCACTAACGGAAACAAAAGATTGGATTGATAACAACAAGGAGATGAGAAACTTATTTCACCAGGAGGATAGATGAAGAAATTGGTCCATTTATAAGCACCATAATTAGCAACAATCCTTAGGGACGGTTTTAGGTGAAATATAGCCCAAGATAATTCCAACGAAGGGATTGATGGATTAAAATACCTCATTGTTAACAACCTGTGAATCATGAAACATGAACTGGAATTATCAAGAATGACATAATACCACCTCCAATGATATGGAAGAAAGAATTGCACTCCGGATTACAATAAGAAGAATGCTTGAACTCCACTGAAAAGAATGTTGATGAACGCTTCGAGAAGGAAATTAAACCTCGATGAACAATCATGTAGGACATCCATGAGGAACTCCGGTAAACAAGATGACGATAAAAGCAAAAGAAGTTGAAAACACAAGGTGAAACCTTGTAATGATTTAGAAGGATCTTTGCGACGAGATAAAGTGGAATCTTGGAACTCCAGAAAAGAAAGATGATACCAGTGAAACCGAGAGTTTGAAGAGCCTCCGGAATAAGGAATTGAATTTACTCGATGAAACAAGAATAAGAATTACATTATGCTTATCCTTCACCAATTTAAATTGATGACAAACAACTTATTCCCGTTGGAAGGATTAAGAGAGATATAGCGCAAACTTGAGAAGGTATTCAACGAACCACCGGTAGGATTGGAACAACGAATGAATTGATATGATAACGAATGATGAGAACTCTTGCACGAACCACCGTAAGAATTAAAATGACCGAAGGAAAGATAAAGAAACACGGGGAAGAATTATGAAATGAACGAGGATACTTGAGAGAATTTAGATACAAGTGAATGAAGGGATCACAAACTGATTAGAGAATATTGAATGATACACCGGTAAGATTGGAGAATGATAACTGGAAGCTAAGAAAAAATAAATCTGAGATGATGGGCTCCGGAGAATCAAACTGAAAATACTCTGAATTACTCCGGATGGTTGAAAAGAATATCTCACAATCGCAAATAATTATGAGAGGATGGCAACAAGATAGAATCGCGAATCTTGAAGAGAATGGAGCAAGATTGAGAGAAAAATCTTCTTCGGTCTACAAATCCCCGAGAATGATGACGCGAAACACCACCATGAATTATTTAGACACTCCGGAAGAATCAAAACGAAGAGGTTGAGCCAGCGATGAAAAGAATTTGATAGACCTTGGAGAAGTACATCCGACTGATGAAAATTCATTCTTACGTCAAACTTTGAAAATAAATTTGAGGATAGCTCCGGGAAAATAAGAAGAGTCAGGTAAGATCCTGGGAAAAGACCTGTGGGTTAGGGCCCACTCAAAGAAACACCGTTGAAATGATTAAAGGAGAGATTGCACCGGTTGAATTAAAAGGCTTGAATGAGATAACATCCTCAAAATAGCTTGAACGGATTAAGAGTGGAAACACGAATCTTCTGAGATATCTTTAGCACTCCGGAACAAAAGAATAGCAAGTGGGGAAAATTAAGAGGTGCACCGGCATAAATAGGCATTGGGCAAAAAGAAAAGGAGTAAGCTCAATACCAAAGCTTGAATTAAATCTACCGGCGAAGAAAAAGAATGATGAAAGATGAGCTAGTAGAACATCTTCATGGAAAACACCGGGTAAGAACATTGACGGAAAAAGGAATGGAGAGACTTCACAATAATAAAAGGATACTTGAATAAGAAATCTGAGTCCTCGAAGAAGAAGGGTGGGTGGGTGGGAAAAACAAAGACAACTTGGAATGGATGATACAAACACCGTTGAGAAGACTTGAGTTGATCTTGCGAATGTTGAAATGATCGGATCCACTTGAAGAGAAACACACCGGTTGACAAGGATTGACATGACAATCTCGATTATCATGAAGGATTTGTATTCACATAAGAGTATGAGAACACCACTTAGGAAAGGTATGGAATCAACATTTGACATTGAAGCAACTCGAATACCACAACTCCAAACAAAAACAAAGGATTGGCTTGCAGAATAAGCCGGAAGAAACATATGATAGAGATTTCGTCCGAAGTTTTCGTGGTGGGGCCTACACGGGCTCGACCATACAACACCATCATGTACAAGGCAGTGCACATGACATACGAAGTGTCCCCGAGTCGGCATAGCCAAGGACTCTTTAAGACACAATGAGACCACTGTAAAACCGACCGTGAATAGGCGGACCACTAGATGTCAAACCCCAATTTCATATCATACATCTGTCGGGAAGATATCCTAAGAGCTACTTGAATTCCCACCTATGAAACTCCCGAACCTCTCCGGTTATGCAATCAGGTGTTGGGGATACAGGGGAAGCATAATATCTCACCCAAATCTAGCAAACCTACATCCAGCTGTATCCATCCTTCAACACATAACCAAGAAACCTTCGGAAATCGTCTACCTCAACCTTCGAAAAGCATCCGTTATACAAGTTATGGCGATACTCTCGAACTCCCGCCCCAGTACTGGGTGGCGTCGAGGTTATCTCACCAACAACTACATAAAAGAGATTTTCGATGTCGGCGTACTAAACTCAGGTATTCCAGAACTGCAACGATAAAATTATGACGACAACACCTCAGAGCTCAACTCCCCGGGACACTTCCACAAAACCCCTGACAGGAGGCACCAAGACAATGTTCTCATCATAAAACCATCAGAACGATTCCAAGATACCCGCGTGATCCTAAAAAAAATTTAGTGAAATTTGAGAAGAGAAAAGTCAAAACTCTACGTCAGGATGCCTTACCAGAGCGATGAAGGGACTGGGGAGTAAAAAGAATTCCAAACTCTCCGATATATATAATTCCTAAATGACTCAAAACATTTTTCCTGACACCACTCCGCCGCTAAAAACGATCAAGCAAAGGGGCTCCTAAGGTCGGGGAAGGCTCTGATACCAACTTGTAATGCCCTCGATGCGGCTATATCTCCCACGTGTCGAAGCATGACTTAGAGGCATAACCGCATTAAAAGCAATGTTGCAAGTGAGGTAATCTTCGCAAACAACCCATGTAATACAATAAGGGAAAAGAGATACATAGTTGGCTTACAATCGCCACTTCACACAATACATGAATAAAGCATTACATCATGCAGTTACACACAAGGTCCGACTACGGAACCAAAATAAAAGAAGAACCCCAACTGCGACAAAGGTCCCCGATCGACCCCAACTAGGCTCCACTACTGATCAACTAGAACGAAACAACACAAAGGACAAGATCTTCATCGAGCTCCTCCTTGAGCTTGGTTGCGTCGTCTGCACGGACTCATCGGCACCTGCAAGCTGGTTTTTGGAAGTATCTATGAGCCACGGGGACTTAGCAATCTCGAACCCTCGCGATCAAGACTATTTAAGCTTATGGGAAAGGTAAAGGTATGAGGTGGAGCTGCAGCAAGCGACTAGCATATATGGTAGCTAACATACGCAAAATGAGAGCAAGAAGAGAAGGCAAAGCACGGTCGATAAAAGTATGATCAATAAGTGATCCTAAAACAACCTACGTCAAGCATAACTCCGACACCGTGTTCACTTCCCGGACCCGCCGGAAAGAGACCATCACGGTTACACACGCGGTTGATGCATTTTAATTAAGGTCAACTTCAGGTTATCTACAACCAGATATTAACAAATTCCCATCTGCCCATAACCGCGGGCACGGCTTTCGAAAGTTCAAATCCCTGCAGGGGTGTCCCAACTTAGCCCATGACAAGCTCTCACGGTCAATGAAGGAATAGACCTCCTCCCGAGACATTCCGATCAGACTCGGTATCCCGGTTCTACAAGACATCCTCGACAATGGTAAAACAAGTCCAACAAGACCGCCCAATGCGCCGACATCCTGATAGGAGCTGCACATATCTCGTTCTCAGGGCAACACCGGATGAACACTACGTACAGCTAAAACCAGCCCTCAAGTTTCCCCGAGGTGGCGCCGCAAGTGGCTCTAGTCTGGACCAACACTTAGACAAGCACTGGCCCGGGGGGGTTAAAATAAAGATGACCCTCGGGATGCGCGACTCCCAAGGGAAAAAGGCTAGGTGGCAAATGGTAAAACCAAGGTTGGGCCTTGCTGGAGGAGTTTTATTCAAAGCAAACTGTCAAGGGGTTCCCATTATAACCCAACCGCGTGAGGAACGCAAAAATCCGGGAACATAACACCGATATGACGGAAACTAGGGCGGCAAGAGTGGAACAAAACACCAGGCATAAGGCCGAGCCTTCCACCCTTTACCAAGTATATAGATGCATTAATTAAATCAGATATATTGTGATATCCCAACAAGTAAACATGTTCCAACAAGGAACAACATCTCCATGTTCCAACGAGGAACAAACTTCAATCTTCACCTGCAACTAACAACGCTATAAGAGGGGCTGAGCAAAGCGGTAACATAACCAAACAACGGTTTGCTAGGACAAGGTGGGTTAGAGGCTTGGTTCAACAATATGGGAGGCATGATAAGCAAGTGGTAGGTATCGCAGCATAGGCATAGAAAAAGAGCAAGCAACTAAGCAAGCAAAGATAGTAGTGATTTCGAGCGTATGATCATCTTGCCTAAGATCCCGCAATGAAGAAGAACGAGTCCATGAAGAAGACAAACGGACGTAGTCGAACGGTTCCTCACAAACACGACGTTATCGGAACCAACCCGAAGAAGCAACACCGGAAAGAAGCAAACAACATAGTAAACAACCATCACATAATCATGGCACGATGCGCAAACAAGTATGATGCATGTCCGGTTTAATGAGGCATGGCATGGCAAAGTGCACAAACAATCCAACAAATTAAGTGGAGCTCAATATGCAACGGGTTGCATATTGACGAAACACCACATTCAAGTTATTCAGTTCGATCTCGTTTATGTACCCAACAAGATTAAATGTTGATTAACATGGCAAGAGGGTGAAGCGAAATAAAACTACTTAACTAGTCAAGTTTAAATGAGGCCGGAAACAACGAACAACAATTCCGTTAAATCCCCATGTGCATATATTAGGTTTGGTCCTGTTCTGCCCTAAACCATATTTTATAGTTATTAAACATGCAAGATGATGCCACCATGTTAAACTAGGCAAAATTCTACCCCATTTACATATAAAGTTTGTTAAAAACGGAGTTACGGTTATATAGTTATGAATTAAACCATTTTAGCATGGCGTATGGACAAAGTTACACAAACAGTATTTTAAACATTTTAAACATGGATGAAAACGACATATTATGAAACTAGATGAAAAACTAAATATATTTCATATTAAGTTTGTTTTAATCTGATGCACGGTTTGTGAGATATTAAATGCATGAAGTTAAGGGCCTAATCTATAAAAACTGTAATTCGCTGGATAAACGGACAAATTCGTGGAACGAAAAAAAAACATGACATGGGCCAGATCTGCTGGGACTGGGCTGATCACATTGGGCCTTACAGGTCAGTTGAGGAGTGCTGGGCCTTAGGGCGCTGCGGCTGGAGAGGCCCAGGCAGCGGGCGACGTGGAGATGGGCCGGCTCAGGAGGAGCTGGGCTGCTGGCCTAGGGCACCATTGGGCCTAGGCGCGAGGCCGACCCAGGGAGGCAGCGACTCGGTCGTCTCCCCCGAGCAAGAGGCCGGGCGAGGTCGATGGTGGCTCATGACGGGACGGCGGCACCGGCGAAGGAGATCCGACAGGGATGACGATGGGGCAAGGCGGGGAAGACCAGGAATGAGTAGATCCGGGCGTGGAGAGCTCGGATCTGGCGACGGACGAGGCCGAGGAGGCCGGCGATGACCTCGGTGTTGGATCCTGTGAAGATGGGGCGGCACTTAGAGCAGAGGGAGAGCACATGAGAAAAGGAGGAGAAGAGAAGGCGGGACCTGGGGTTGGCGGCGGCGGATCCAGAGGCCTGATCGCCGGAGGCGGTGGCGGGGAGAAGATGGTCGGGCAGCACAAGATGTTCGGGATCGGGCTGCCCCCGATCCGGATCGAGCGAGGCACCGGGGAGGCGGGGAGATCCAGGAGGCGGTGAGATTCGGGCCCGCTTCGCCTCGGCGCGGGCCGAACATGGGCCGGCGGGCCTCGGTGGCGGGGAAGTCAAGGGGGGCGATGTGGCGTGCTCCCATAGGCCCGGGGCAGCGGGGACGGCGGCGCTGGCCCGTGGGACGACGACAAGTGGCGGCGGGGGGGTTTGGCCGGTGCGGAAAATGAGGGCGGCGGCGCTGATTTTTAAGGAAGGAGTTGTCTGCTGCCAAAAATGGAAGGGAGGGGGTGTAATATAGGGCAGGTTTAGGGTTAGGGGGGATTAGGAGGGGTTTTAGAAGCGTTTTGGAGCCTCCGATCGCGATCTGACGGTCCGGAACGGAGGGGGTTTAGGTGGGCTGCAGATGGGTTGTGAAAAATGGGTTGGACTGAGATGAGAGGAGAGGAGTGCAGCCCGGCAACTGTTTCCGGAGACCGAAAACATCCGACGTTTGACCGGCTATATTGCCGCTATAGTTTAACGGTTGGGCTATCAAACGAACTCCAAATGCGATGAAACTTGACAGGCGGTCTAGCTACACTAAAATAAGACCACACATCAACTCTCCTCCCATTCCGAGAACATTTACCGGCCACTTATAAAATACTATTTCGGACATGCCGCGGGCGCATGCAAGTGTGTCTGGGCTCAGAACGGACAACGGAGAGAACGAGGAGGCCGGGACAGATGCAAGTTTTGAAAACATGATGATGCAATGCACATGATGACATGATAAGATGCAACACGCAAGCAAATGACATGGCAATGATGGCAAATAACTGGACGACAACTGGCACATCGGTCTCGGGGCGTCACATGCAAGCATCCGCAAATACAACAAAAGTATTAAGGTAAACCTAACCATAGCATGAAACATATGGATCCGAATCAGCCCCTTACGAAGCAACGCATAAACTAGGGTTTAAGCTTATGTCACTCTAGCAACCCATCATCTACTTATTACTTCCCAATGCCTTCCTCTAGGCACAAATAATGGTGAAGTGTCAAGTACTCGACGTTCACATAACACCACTAGAGGAGAGACAACATACATCTCATCAAAATATCGAACGAATACCAAATTCACATGACTACTAATAGCAAGACTTCTCTCATGTCCTCAGGAACAAAAGTAACTACTCACAAAGCATAAACATGTTCATAATCAGAGGGGTATTAATGTGCATATAGAATCTAAACATATGATCTTCCACCAATTAAACCAACTAGCATCAACTACAAGGAGTAATTAACACTACTAGCAACCTACTAGTACCAATCCCGGACTTGGAGACAAGAATTGGATACAAGAGATGAACTAGGGTTTTGAGATGAGATGGTGCTGATGAAGATGTTGATGGAGATTGCCCTCTCCCGATGAGAGGAGCGTTGGTGATGACGATGGCGATGATTTCCCCCTCCGGGAGGGAAGTTTCCCCGGCAGAACAAACTCCGTCAGAATCCTAGATTGGCTCCGCCAAGGTTCCGCCTCGTGGCGGTGGAGTTTCGTCCGAGAAGATGGCTTATGATTATTTTCCCATCAAAAGAGTCCATATAGCAGAAGATGGTCACCGGAGGGCCACCAGGGGGCCCACGAGGTAGGGGGCGCGCCCTGGGGGGTAGGGAGCGCCCCCCACCCTCGTGGGCAGGGTGTGGCCCCCCTGGTGAAGTTCTTGCGCTCAATGTTTTTTATATATTTGAAAAACATCATCCGTGAAGTTTCAGTACTTCTGGAGCTGTGCAGAATAGGTCTCTAATATTTGCTCCTTTTCCAGCCAGAATCCCAGCTGCCGGCATTCTCCCTCTTTATGTAAACCTTTTAAAATAAGAGAGAATAGGCATAAGTATTGTGACATAATGTGTAATAACATCCCATAATGCAATAAATATTGATATAAAAGCATGATGCAAAATGGACGTATCAGGGTTTAAGCTTCTGTCACTCTCGCAACCCATCATCTAATAACTACTCCACAATGCATTCCCTTAGGCCCAAATATGGTGAAGTGCCATGTAGTCGACATTCACATGACACCACTAAGGGAATCACAACATACATACCATCAAAATATCGAACACATATCCAACAAGATTTCTCCAATGACCTCAAGAACAAAAGTAACTACTCACAAATGATAATCATGCTCAAGATCAGAGCGGTATTAAATAGCATAATGGATCTGAACATATAAATAGCATAATGGATCTGAACATATAATCTTCCACAAAATAAACCATATAGTAATCAACTACAAGATGTAATCAACACTACTAGTCACCCACAAGCACCAATCTAAGGTTCCGGTACAAAGATTGAACACAAGAGATGAACTAGGGTTTGAGAGGAGATGGTGATGTTGAAGATGTTGATGGAGATTGCCCTCCTCAAGATGGGAGAGTTGTTGGTGATGATTATAACGATGATTTCCCCCTCCGGGAGGGAAGTTCCCCTGGCGGAATCGCTCCGCCAGAGGGCAAGAGTGCTCCTACCCAAGTTTCGCCTCGAGACGACAGCGCTTCGTCCCGAAAGTCCTCTCCTTATTTTTTCTATGTTAAAATGACTTATATTCCAGAAGAGGGGCACCGGAGGTGGGCCGAGGAGGGCACAACCCACCAGGGCGCGTCTGGGCTCCTTGGCGCACCCAGGTGGGTTGTGCCCACCTGGTGGGACCCCTCTGGTAGTTATTTACTCCAATAATTCTTATATATTCCATAAAAAATCTCCGTGAAGTTTCAGCTCATTTGGAGTTGTGCAGAATAGGTGGCCCGACGTAGCTTTTCCAGCTCCAGAATTCTAGCTGCCGGTATTCTCCCTCTTTGTGTGAACCTTGCATATTATGAGAGAAAAGGCATTATAATTACTCCAAAAAGCATTCTTATACATAAAAACAATATAAATAACAATAGGAAAACAACGTATCAACTCCCCCAAGCTTAGACCTCGCTTGTCCTCATGTGAAAACCGAAATCGAAAAACATGTCCACATGCTTAGAGAGAGAGAGAGAGGTGTCGATAAAAACAAAATACGAACATAGAAGCATCATGTATATTATTGTAGCAACGAAAAACTTTAACATAAAACTTTATCATAGAACTTCTATCATAAGCTTCTCATGAACAAGTACCAATTCATCACAACATCAAAGTATAAAGCATAAACTCTAATAGAAACCGACAAACTATATTCTCAATCAACTTTGCAATTACAATTCATCATCTTTTCAGGAAGGGTCAAGTATCGGAGCCTTATGGCCAGTCCACACACTCAACCACCATATAGTAATCTATGATTGCTAACACTCACCGCATACACATGAGCAAAAAGTTTCAACCGAACACATAGAAAGATAGGGGCTTATAGATTCTCCTCCCAACACATTCACCTTAAGGGTGATGTCAAAAATAATAACTCATGCCACCCATATCCAACTGGATATATGTGCCTATCGATTGCTCCCTGACTATAGCGCCAGAAAACTCCTGTCTGCTAGGACTACGTCGATATTTCCCCAAAGAGGAAGGGATGATGTAGCACAACGAAGGTAGGTATTTCCCTCAGTGATGAAACCAAGGTCATCGAACCAGTACGAGAACAAAGCAACACAACATAAATAGTACCTGCACACAAATAACAACACCTCGCAACTCGAAGTATTAAAAGGGCTGCCAATCCCTGTCGGTGTCAAAACCGGCGGATCTCGGGTAGGGGGTCCCGAACTGTGCGTCTAGGCCGGATGGTAACAGGAGGCAGGGGACATGATGTTTTACCCAGGTTCGGGCCCTCTTGATGGAGGTAAAACCCTACGTCCTGCTTGATTAATATTGATGATATGGGTAGTACAAGAGTAGATCTACCACGAGATTAGAGAGGCTAAACCCTAGAAGCTAGCCTATGGTATGATTGTATGTTGTCATTGTTGTCCTACGAACTAAAACCCTCCGGTTTATATAGACACCGGAGAGGGTTAGGGTTACACAAGGTTGGTTACAAAGGAGGAGATATCCATATCCGTATTGCCTAGCTTGCCTTCCACGCCAAGTAAAGTCCTATCCGGACCCCCTAATCCTTCAACACATAACCAAGAAACCTTCGGAAATCGTCTACCTCAACCTTCGAAAAGCATCCGTTATACAAGTTATGGCAATACTCCCGAACTCCCGCCCCAGTACTGGGTGGCGTCGAGGTTATCTCACCAACAAATGCATAAAAGAGATTTTCGATGTCGGCGAAACTAATCTCAGGTATTCCAGAACTGCAACGATAAAACTGTGACGACAACACCTCGGAGCTCAACTACCCGGGACACTGCCACAACCCCTAAATGACAGGAGGCACCAAGAACAATGTTCTCGTCACAAATCGATCGGAACGATTCCAAGATACCCGCGTGATCCTAATTTTTTTTTGTGAAATTTGAGAAGAGAAGAGACAAAACTCTACGTCAGGATGCCTTACCAGAGCTATGAAGGGACTGGGGAGTAAAAAGAATTCCTAAACTCTCCGATATATATAATCCTAAATGACTCAAAACATTTTTGTAGACTCAACTCATCAGCTAATTTGATCAAGCAATGTGGGCTCCTAAGGTCGGGGAAGGCTCTGATACCAACTTGTAACGCCCTCGATGCGGCTATATCTCCCACGTGTCGAAGCACGACTTAGAGGCATAACCGCATTGAAAGCAATGTCACAAGTGAGGTAATCTTCACACAACCCATGTAATACATAAGGGAAAGAGATACATAGTAGGCTTACAATCGCCACTTCACACAATTACATGAATAAAGCATTACATCAACCAGTTACAAACAAGGTCCGACTATGGAACCCAAAATAAAAGAAGACTACCCCAAATGCTACACAGATCCCCAATCGACCCCAACTGGGCTCCCCTACTGATCAACTGGAACGAAACAACACAAAGGACAAGGTCTTCATCGAGCTCCTCCTTGAGCTTGGTTGCGTCATCTGCACGGTTCAACTGCACCTGCAAGCTGGTTTTGGAAGTATCTGTGAGTCACGGGGACTCAGCAATCTCACACCCTCGCGATCAAGACTATTTAAGCTTATAGGTAAGGTAAAGGTATGAGGTGGAGCTGCAGCAAGCGTCTAGCATATCTGGTGGCTAACATACGCAAATGAGATCGAGAAGAGAAGGCAAAGCATGATCGAGAAACTATGATCAAGAAGTGATCCTAGAACAACGTACGTCAAGCATAACTCCAACACCATGTTCACTTCTGGGACTTCGCTGGAAAGAGACCATCATGGTTACACACACGGTTGATGCATTTTAATTAAGGTCAACTTCAGGTTTTCTACAACCGGACGTTAACAAATTCCCATCTGCCCATAACCGCGGGCACGACTTTCAAAAGTTCAATCCCTGCAGGGGTGTCCCAACTTAGCCCATCACAAGCTCTCACGGTCAACGAAGGATAAACCTTCTCCCGAGACATTCTGATTAGACTCGGCATCCCGGTTCTACAAGACAACTTCGACAAGGTAAAACAAATCCAGCAACACCGCCCGAATGTGCCGACAAATCCCGATAGGAGCTGCACATATCTCGTTCTCAGGGCACACTCAGATGAGACATCCTACGAGTAAAACCAAACCTCAAGTTGCCCCGAGGTGGCCCCGTAGTCTGCTCGGTCGGACCAACACTCAGAGGAGCACTGGCCCAGGGGGGTTTAAATAAAGATGACCCTTGAGTCCGCGGAACCCAACGGAAAAAGAGGCTAGGTGGCGAATGGTAAAACCAAAGTTGGGCATTGCTGGAAGAGTTTTATTCAAGGCGAACTGTCAAGGGCTTCCCATTATTACCCAACCGCGTAAGGAACGCAAAATTCGGGAACATAACACCGATATGACGGAAACTAGGGCGGCAAGAATGGAACAAAACACTAGGCATAAGGCCGAGCCTTCCACCCTTTACCAAGTATATAGATGCATTAATTAAATAAGATATATTGTGATATCCCAACAAGTAAACATGTTCCAACAAGGAACAACATCTCCATTTTCCAACAAGGAACAAACTTCAATCTTCAGCTGCAACTAACAACGCTATAAGAGGGGCTAAGCAAAGCGGTAACATAGCCAATCAACGGTTTGCTAGGACCAGGTGGGTTAGAGGCTTGGTTCAACAATATGGGAGGCATGATAAGCAAGTGGTAGGCATCGTAGCATAGGCATAGCGAAAGAGCGAGCATCTAGCAAGCAAAGATAGAAGTGATTTCGTGGGTATGATCATCTTGCCTGAAATCCCGCAAGGAAGAAGAACGAGTCCATGAAGAAGACAAACGGACGTAGACGAATAGGTCCTCATAAACGCGACGTTGCCATAACCAACCCGAAGAAGCAAACACCGGAAAGAAACACACAACATAGTAAACAACCAACACATGAACAGGGTATGATATGCGGGGTGTGGTATGTGATGCGTATGCATGATTTGACAAGGAATGATTGAACCTAGCCTCAACATGGAAATCCAAGAGTGCCACTGGATAGGTGGGGTGATTTCGATTGAAATCTGTATAAAGATCACCGGAATCGGATGCACAGTTTGGAAATGGCAAGCGATACAAATATGGCACCGGTCCGCGATAAACAGCAAGTAGCCATCTAAATGCATCAATATAATTATGCTACAACACTCAAACATGGCAACAAAATACATGGCAGGGATTCGCTCAGGATGCTTGAAAAAAATGAACACTGAGCTACGACTAATTCATCCATTAACAGGTTCAAACAAGCACGTCAAAAAATGGAAACGATAACAGGTTTCAGACTTGGTGAAATTAACACAAGTCTGGAATTTCAGATCAGGTAGCACACTTTGGAGCATGAAAACTATATGCTACAGGAACTTAACATGGCAAAGACATGACATAAAGCTACTCAATGCACTTAAGAAAAGTCCCTTAGTGACCTTGAGCCAAAAGGGATTAGAAAATACAATTGCAAGCATGTGAACATGGCAAAAACATAATCAGGTTACCGACTTAGTGAAAAACTGGAGCATGCAAAACTGTTAACGAGTAGGCATGTTTACGAGGTAGATGCACTAACTACAGAGCAAGGCATGACAAACTAAGCATACACCCATTAATAATACATATCATAGAAGCGAGACATGGCAAGAACAACAACATGGCATGCACGGATCAACAACAACATCCTCGGCAAAATCGCTAACAAGTAAAAAATCTGCCAGGATTCATGAAATAGCAAAAGTAGAGCTCGATTGACTCAAGATAGGGTGCTCCATAATTGAAAACAAGGACATGGATGGATAGAGCACCACAATATTAATAAAACACCCTTACTGATCATCCTCAAAAGAGGCACGGATCACTAGGAAACAACATGAACAAATGGCATATTGATAAAAACAGATCAAGGACTTAGTGAAAAACCAAGTCCCTGAAATCAGCATTAACGGATGCACTACTTTGCAAGCTTGTGCTAGTCACCACACATGTCAAAAAAATACATGGTAAGCACCTCTATAAAGATGGCAGGACATGTAACAAAACACATGTAGAGCTCAGGAGCATATCATGCACACATAAATCATGGAAAAAAATGACAAATAGCTATTTGGTGCAGCAGATCTGACAATTATCTCAAATAGCTCTCTTCCAACAGCACTGCGGGCATCAATATGAGCTCAAATGAAAATGATGTAATGAGATGAAATGATGTACTCTCTGAGACGAACATTCTGATATGCTACACGTGCAAAATGGAGCTACCGATGCGGAGTTACGGCATGAGCAAAAATGCAAAATAATATGCAGAATTGGGGGAAAAAGGGGTCAACCCTGATATTTTCAGATCTGGATCGGGCGACGCGCTTCCCGAGGTTCGACGCCGTTCTCGCCGGAGATGGAGAAGTGGCGGCCGGAGCTTGAAGAGAGGGACAGGGGCGGCGCGGATCCGGTCACCGAGGCTCGGGGCCGGAGCGGCGGACAGCGGTGGTCGGCGTGGAGGCGAGGGGCGCGGCGGATGGAGATGGAGCGGCGGAGGCGACGGGCGGCGCAGGGAGGTGCCGGCGAAGTCGGGCAGCACGAGGCGGCGGAGGCGGCGAGCTTCAGGCGGTCGGGCGGCGGGAAGGCGACCGGGCGGCGTGGGGAGACGACGGGCCTCGGGGGCCCGTCCCGGGCTCAGGCGGGCCGCAGCGCAGGAGGTGGCCGGTGGGACACGTGGCGCCCTGTGGTTGGGCGTGTCCGGCGGCGGACGGACACGCCCGGTGCGGAGAGGGGAAGGTAGGTTAGGATTTGATCCGGAATTTTTGGGGGAGATGCCTATTTATACATAGAAGGAGCTAGGAGGCTCCAAATGAGGTGCGATTTTCGGCCACGTGATCGTGATCGAACGCTCTAGATGATGGAGACGGTTTTGGTGGGTTTTGGGCCAAATTGGAAGGGTGTTGGGCTGCAACACACACGAGGCCTTCTCGGTCCCTCGGTTAACCGTTGGAGTATCAAACGAAGTCCAAATGGTACGAAACTTGACAGGCGGTCTACCGGTAGTAAACCAAGGCCGCTTGGCAAGTCTCGGTCCAATCCGGAAACGTTTAACACCCACACACGAAAAGAGGTAGAAAGGGACGCCGGATGACATAGGAACGTCGAATTGCAAAACGGACAACGGGGAAAATGCTCGGATGCATGAGACGAACATATATGCAAATGAAATGCACATGATGACATGATATGCAATGCATGACATGCAAGCAATGACAAGGCAACAACAGCGAATAACTGGAGGACACCTGGCACATCGGTCACGGGGCGCTACAACGGGCGTGGGTAACCCAACCGTGCCATCAATTGCAGCGCTTGGGGGATTAGTGAGTTTTATCAGGCGAGTGGGGACGCTTAGTTTCGTCCGCCCATATAAAGGGATAAGGATTCACCTTTCTATCAACGCCTTCTTCCTCCTTTGCTCATCCGTTTTCGCACACTCGAGCTCTGGCGCCCAAGTCCGCACTCCCTACCTCGACCTTCTCCAATCATGTCCGGAGCGGGAGGCAAGTGGATGGTCTCCTCCGCCACAGAGGGAGACATCAAGAAACTAAGGAGAGTCAGATACCTGCCCGACGACATCGCGCACCGGCTCCCAGATGAGGGGTAGCTCATCCCCACCCCCAGGCCCCATGAGAGGGTAGTATTCCTCACCCATTTCCTCCGCGGACTGGGATTCCCTCTCCATCCCTTCATCCGGGGGCTCATGTTCTATTACGGCCTGGATTTCCACAATCTGGCCCCGAACTTCGTCCTCAACATCTCGGCGTTTATCATCGTGTGCGAGGCCTTCCTCCGCATCAAGCCCCACTTCGGCTTATGGCTGAAGACCTTCAATGTCAAGCCGAAGGTGGTGGGCGGCCGCCAGGCAGAGTGCAGAGGCGCCATGGTGGGCAAAATGCCCAACATAACATGGCTCGAGGGCTCCTTTGTGGAAACCATAAAGGGGTGGCAATCAGGGTGGTTCTATATCACCGAGCCGCGCGACCCTGCATGGGTAGCGGCCCCCGAGTTCCGATCTGGCATCCCCATGCGGCTCACCTCTTGGAAAGAGAAGGGCCTGTCCTGGGGTAATTCGAAAGAGCTGGCCGGACTCCAAACATGTATTCAAAACATGGTGGACAAGAAGCTCAAGCTTGTCAACATAGTCCAAGTTATGCTCATCCACCAAATACTCCCGTGCCAACAACGGGAGTTCAACTTGTGGGAGTTCAATCTGGCGCAGCACCGAACTCTGAACATGCTCTTCGACACAACTCATGAAGACGCCTGGAGGGTGTTGTTTAAAAGTGCCGAGGCCCTCCCCCCCTATTACTGAGGATCGCGGATTCAGCGCGAAGCGCCAAGCCAGTGCGGTAAGCTATTTTACCTTTCACAGGATACTTATTTTATATAGATTGGCTCTGTGCGGGATCTAAACTCCCGTACCTTTCACAGGACTGGCAGAAGATGGCCGGACAGATCGACTGTCCGGCTCCTTTGCCCGAAGGCCCCGTAGACGCTCTTCTGGTGAAGATGCTGACTCCGGCCCCTTACAAGGTGCCGGAGAAGACCAAGAAGGCCAAGGGAACCCGAAAGAGTTCCCGACGCCATGCGCCGTTGGACTCACCGTCCAATGACTCTGCGACGCACTCTTCCCTGAAGACGAGGAGGAAGAAGAAGAAGATGCTCCCCCACCGACTCGGGGTGACAAGAAAAGGAAGGCCGCCCCAACTGGGGAGGCCGGAGGGTCCAAGAAGGGAAGGACTCTCCTTCCGGACAGTTCCACCACCGCCGACGAAGGCGAAGACGAGTGGTTTCCCAGGGTCAAGCCCCTGAGGAGATCGTAAGTATTCGGATACTAGAGTAACTCATAGGATTCCTTTGTCGCACTCTTTCCCTAATCGCCGAACATAATTATGTAGGCCGCCATGAGCCAATATCGAGGTATCATCGGACGGCTCCTTGGGCTCATCGGACATGGATAGCGATCCAGTCCCAACCGCCACCTCCCCTCATCCTGCCGATGACGCCGAGGTGTTGTTTCAAGAGGCACCAGCAAGAGGGGAGACAGTCCCGGAGGCGCCTCAAGGCGACCTTCCGGACTCCGGGAGCCGAGGGGACGGGTCCCCCGAGAGCTCCGAGTTCGGCGCTCAGCCGAACACCGCGCCGGACCCTCCAGCGGTTCCGTACTCGGGCAGGCGGCCTCCTTCTAAGGGGGGCAAGACGCCTGTGCTGGTGACCTCTGTCCATCCAGAGGCGCCGGACAATCTGCTGGAAGCGCTTCGCAGCGCTTCCATCAACGAGGAGCACCGCACTATCATGAGTGCGGTGATCCAGAAGGTTCAGTCTGCCAAGAGCGGATTGACTGAAGCCTGTGCCAGCCTTCTAACAGGCTTCGAGGTAAGTGTTTTAAAATGTAGTAGAAATATTACCGCATAGACAGTAGTCCCTGATGCTTTGTTCGGTTTTCACAAAGAAAAGCGGAACAAAGGATCAAATAATATCACAGGAGTCTAATATAAGTGTGTCGATATGCATATGCAGGCTTCACTGATGGCGTCCGCTGCACTGACTGCGGAGGTCGCCGTACTGAAGCAGGACCTTGAGGGGTCCAAGAAAGAGCTCGGCCTTGCCAAGAGGCAGCTCGAGGAGAACAAGGGTAAGTAATACCCTGTCTATAGAAATGTATATATAAAAAGGGACGCGATTGCAAAATGACAGGATCATTGTATATTTGCCAGGGGCCATGACCGAGGTGGCGACCCTGAAGCAAGCGCTAACCAAGGCCGAAGATACAGCGGCCAAGGAGCGCACCGAGCGAGAGAAGCACGAGGCTCGGGTGGGTGAGGTGCAGCAAGAGCTCCAGGCTCTCGTGACAAAGCACGAGGCGTTGGAGCTTGACTCGAAGACGTGAGAGTCTGAGCTTGCCGCGACTCTTGAGAGCGTAAAGAGTGCCAAGGCCAAAGCCCAAAAGGACCTCCAAGAGATCGACACGATGAAGAAGATAGCGGTGGGTAAGGCTTTCTTTATGCAAAGCAAGCATGTAAAAGTTAATTACCGATTACTTACCCGGATCCGGAGCTCTTAAGGAGCATTCGCAGATTTGCCCCACAGTGTGTCCGATGCCGCACAATTTTACCAGGCCAAGGACGGAAGCTCGATAGAGAAGCTGTTCTGGTCTCAGTATGCTGAGGCCGAACATCCGGTGCCAATGAGCGACCAACTGAAGCACATGGTCGAGCTACATAAGGCGGCCGATCAGGCCATGAAGAGTTTTATAGTCCGGCTGTGGCCGGGCGATGCCCTTCCGAACAGCTTCTTCGGCCTGGTGAGGCGGCTTGTGGATGCCTGCCCGCGGCTGGAGGTTGTCAAGCGATCTGTCTGCATTGAAGGTGCATGTCGGGCTTTCGCCCGTGTGAAATTGCAGTGGGTCAAGCTAGACGCCGTGAAGCTGATCAAGGAGGGGCCACCAGAGGGCAAGGAGCACCGCCACCCCGAGACGTACTACGAGGGTGTTCTGCCGGGTGCCCGTCTCATCGCGGATGAGTGTTCAAAAGATGTAATATTTGAGTAAACTTGCTCGTTTTATCCTGTATTTATGAAAACTTGTTTCATATGCGCTATGCAACGCTTGTTTGAATTTAAAATATTACCTTCTGTTTGGCTATTTGTCCAATCTGAGAGATGGCTAGTCCTCGGCTTCTGCCCCCATGCCACAAGTGCTGGGGTGTTCGGGATAAACCTGAGCACTCTTGTTCCCATATTTGGGTCCTTCGAGGGAGGTGCTCAGCATGACGAACAAGGCAACCGGACTAATAATGCTTTATCACTCTCACTTAGCCATATAATTCTATAATTTTAAATTTCGATGAAGCCCCTGGTATTCGGAAGGCCGAATTCGGGGCGCGATACACACCTGTAAGCCGGACAGGGCCGACCGCTCGCCCTAAGCAGCATAAGTCTTTAGGGACTCGAAAAACCTCGCCGAACAGCGACCAGTCTCTCGCCTTATCACGACAGTCAGTTTTAGCTTTCTCTACTGAGGTGCTGAACCCAGCAGAACAGGGGCACAATCGCAGTAGTTCTCCTAGCGCTACCTTAGCCGATAGAGCGGAACGTAAGGTACCAAAAGATAGGAGCCGGGCAAACCCAACATTTGACCAAAGACATGATTCAGAGCTGATGCATATAATGCTATAAGTTCAGGGTGCCGCACTTGTGAAAGTGTTCGGACTTTTCACACCGCATTGTGGGGTACGTAAGCCCCCGGTGTATTGGCCGTACCAGAGTGTACGGTTGCAAGGCGTCATTAATGAACACACACACACACACACACACACACACACACACATATATATATATATATATATATATATATATATATATATATATATATATATATATATATAACAAGAATGCAATAATAGTCGTGATGTCATGCATTATTTATTGAAAAATTGCATTAAAGCAGAGTGATACAAATAGTGCGATAAGCAAAGAGTAGGACTATGTCCCTTCCAAGGGCAAGCTGAGGAATGATATGAAATCGAATATTTCGCTCGTTACTGAAATCAACCTGGGAATTCCATGGTATAACGTAGCTATCTGCCTCCTTGGTTGCTGCATCATGTGTGCGGCAATAGTTCTGCCGGACAGTGTTTCCAGAGATTAAGGTCCTGAAAGAAAAAGAAAAATAACCAAACGAGAAGCCCCTAATGCGGTTTAGGCCGCGTTTTGGGGCGTGCCGCAGTTGTGCCCCCCTCCCCACCTGTGCCCATGGTATTTTTAATGCGTAATTATGTACGCGCGACACGAATATCGCCGTTGGGATGGGATTGGGGTGGCCGCCGTATTGCTACGCGAGCTCAGATCACGCCAGGCGGTCTATTTGCTGATTGCCCCGAGCGCGCTTGGAGGTGTCTGGGCTGTGAAGCGCCCAACTGGTTGATTGCCTTGAGAGGCTGCTTTGGGCTTCTGCTGCGAGGGCCGCGGTGTGCTCCTCTGTTCAGAGAGAGCGCTCTGTGTTTCCATTGACTGTAATAACTCCGCGAGGTCCTGGCATCTTGAGCTTGAGGTATGCATAATGCGGTACCGCATTGAATCTAGCAAATGCGGTCCTCCCGAGCAGCGCGTGATAACCACTGCGGAACGGGACTATATCGAAGATTAACTCTTTGCTTCGGAAGTTATCCGGGGATCCGAAGACCACTTCCAGTGTAATTGAGCCTGTGCAATGGGCCTCTACACCTGGAATGATGCCCTTAAAGGTCGTTTTGTGGGTTTGATCCTTGAGGGGTCTATACCCATTTTGCGCACCGTGTCCTGATAAAGCAGGTTTAGACTACTACCGCCGTCCATAAGGACTCGAGTGAGGTGAAATCCGTCGATGATTGGGTCTAGGACCAGTGCGGCGAATCCACCATGACGGATACTAGTGGGGTGGTCCCTGCAATCGAAGGTGATCGGATAGGAGGACCAAGGGTTGAACTTTGGGGCGACTGGCTCCAACGCATATACGTCCCTGAGCGCACGCTTCCTCTCCCTCTTGGGGATGTTGGTTGCGTATATCATGTTCACCGTCCGCACTTGCGGGGGAAACCTCTTCTGTCCTCCAGTGTGCAGCTGCCAGGGCTCCTCCTCGTCATTGCTATGCGGCCCCTTGTCCTTATTTTCGGCAATTAACTTACCGGCCTGCTTGAACACCCAACAATCCCTGTTGGTGTGATTGGCTAGCTTGTCTGGGGTGCCGTGTATTTGACACGAGCGATCGATTATACGGTCCAAGCTGGACGGACCCGGCGTACTTTGTTTGAATGGCTTTTTCCGCTGACCGGGTTTAGAGCCTTTGAATCCGGCATTTACTGTCGTATCCTCAGTATTTTCATTGTTAATGCGGTGCTTATGCTTGTTGCGACGTGACCTGCTATTGCCGTCCTTGGTATCTGAGGTACCATGGTTCTTTGATATGTTATTACTGCGAGCCAGCCAGCTATCTTCTCCCGCACAAAAGCGGGTCATGAGTGTCGTGAGAGCTGCCATAGATTTCGGCTTTTCCTGACCAAGGTGCCGGGCTAGCCACTCGTCTCAGATGTTGTGCTTGAAAGCCGCTAAGGCCTCCGCATCCGGACAGTCGACGATTTGATTTTTCTTTGGAAGGAACCGAGTCCAGAATTGCCTGGCCGACCCTTCTGGCTGCTGAATTATGTGGCTCAAATCATCGGCGTCTGGTGGTCGCACATAAGTGCCCTGAAAGTTGTCGAGGAATGCGGCCTCCAGATCTTCCCAACAGCTAATGGAGTCCGCTGGCAAGCTGTTAAGCCAATGTCGCACTGGTCCTTTGAGCTTTAGTGGGAGGTATTTGATGGCGTGTAAGTCATCGCCGCGGGCCATGTGGATGTGGAGGAAGTCCTCAATCCATACAGCGGGATCTGTTGTGCCTTCATATGATTCAATATTTACAGGTTTGAAACCTTCTAGGAATTGATGTTCCATTACTTCGTCTGTGAAGCATAAGGGGCGTGCGACGCCTCTGTAATGGGCTATATTGCGACCCAGCTCGAATGGGTCTTGCCCGCTGTGTTCGGCCCGGCCGGATTTGCTTTTACTGTATACGGCGTGACATTTATCGTCTCGCAGAGTGGTGCGCCCTCGTGATCCGTAGATCGATCTTGAATGCTTTGCCTTGTCCTCCAATATGTCTCGCAGGTCTGTCGTATCTCCCCATGCCTTTTTATTTGAATGGTGTTGGGGTGGAGGCTGAGCTTTTGGTTGGAATGCCTCTCTATCGCGGCCATGAGGTGGCCGATCAGCCGTATCATACGCTTCTTCCTCCAGTCGGGGTAGTAACCTGTGCCTTGGGTAACTCTTGGAGGGGCGCTCGAGTTTATATTCCTCGGCCGCAAGGACTTCAGTCCATTTGTCACCTAGCAAATCTTGATCTTGAAGCTGTTGCTGCTTTTTCTTCAGGCTATTTGTCGTGGCCATAAGCCGGCGCTTGAAGCGCTGTTGTTCGACGGGATCCTCTGGTACGACGAATTCATCGTCGCCGAGGCTTGTCTCGTCTTCGGAGGGGGGCATGTGATTATCCTCCTCCTCTCCGTCTGCCGCTCTCTCAGGAGAGCTGGCTCCTTCATCCTCCTGCTCTAAATCTTGCTGCAGGGGATTGTTGTTGTCTTCGGCACTATCCGGAGTGTTATTATCTCCTGTGCCGGTATCACCACTCTTGCTTTGGCGGGACTTAGAGCGGCGCTGCTAACGTCGGCGCTTGGGTTGCTTCTTGGAGGGGTCATCCTCCGCTATCTCGTCGCCATTGCCTTCGTTGGGTGTATCCACCATGTATATGTCATATGACGAGGTGGCTTTCCAGTGCCCTATAGGTGCTGGTTCATGTTCGTCTCCTACATCGTCGTCCATACCGTCGATGTCTTCGGAGTCGAAGTTGAGCATGTCGGTTAAATCATCGACAGTGGCTACGAAGTGGGTGGTGGGTGGGCGTCGAATTTCTTCATCGTCCGCATCCCAATCCTGTTGGCCATAATCCGGCCAGGGCTCTCCTGACAAAGAGAGAGACCTTAGTGAATTCAGAATGTCGCCGAAGGGCGAGTGTTGAAAGATATCCGCGGTGGTGAATTCCATGATCGGCGCCCAATCAGATTCGATCGGCAGGGGCGCGGATGGTTCGGAGTCAGAAAAAGAGTCCGGCACCTTGGAGTCAAGGGCTGCGC
This sequence comes from Triticum aestivum, assembly GCF_018294505.1. Lineage (NCBI taxonomy): Eukaryota > Viridiplantae > Streptophyta > Magnoliopsida > Poales > Poaceae > Triticum > Triticum aestivum. The sequence continues at coordinate 413,154,515 of NC_057797.1, read as the reverse complement.
AGAGGGTTAGGCAGGTGTTCGGCTCGATCGCCGTTGAGACTGCAGCCCCTGAGGCAGTGTCTAACCACCCATCCTCGATTGGCGCAGTTGGCTCCGAGCTAAGGGTCGGAGCTGATGCGGGCGCGGCCTCTGGGGTACTGTTCGGCGGCAGAGCTAGGTCATACCCATCGCGACAGTGCGGCGCGCCCGGCTGTGGCTCGAATCCGTCGAAGATCAAATCTCCGCGGATGTCAGCTGTGTAGTTAAAACTTCCAAATCTGACCTGATGGCCAGGGGCGTAGCTTTCAATCTGCTCCAGATGGCCAAGCGACTTAGCCCGCAGGGGAAGCCGCCGAATACGAAGATCTATCTGGCGAGAAAAGTCTCACCCTGGACCGCATCAGTATCGATGATAGTAGGAGCCATCAAGCCTAACGGCGACGACACAGAGGAACTCTCAATGAAAGCACCAATGTCGGTGTCAAAACTGGCGGATCTCGGGTAGGGGGTCCCGAACTGTGCGTCTAGGCCGGATGGTAACAGGAGGCAGGGGACACGATGTTTTACCTAGGTTCGGGCCCTCTTGATGGAGGTAAAACCCTACGTCCCGCTTGATTAATATTGATAATATGGGTAGTACAAGAGTAAATCTACCACGAGATCAGAGAGGCTAAACCCTAGAAGCTAGCCTATGGTATGATTGTATCTTATGGTTGTTGTCCTATGGACTAAAACCCTTCGGTTTATATAGACACCGGAGAGGGTTAGGGTTACACAAGGTCGGTTTCAAAGGAGGAGATATCCATATAAGTATTGCCTAGCTTGCCTTCCACGCCAAGTAGAGTCCCATCCGGACACGAGATGAAGTCATCAATCTTGTATCTTCATAGTCTAACAGTCCGGCCAATGGAGATAGTCCGGCTGTCCGGAGACCCCCTAATCCAGGACTCCCTCAATCCCTTTCGGGTAACGATTCCAGAAATTTGTAGTAGATTGAAATAAGAGATCGTAAATAAAATAAAGTGCAGCAAAGTATTTTTGTATTTTTGGTTTAATAGATCTGAATAAAACTGCAAAGGAAAAGTAGATCGCAAGCAAATATATGAGAAAGAAGACCCGGGGGCCGTACGTTTCACTAGTGGCTTCTCTCGAGAAAGATAGCAAATGGTGGGTAAACAAATTACTGTTGGGCAATTGATATAATCTACAATAACTATGAAGATATCCATGCAATGATCATTACATAGGCATCACGTCCAAGATTAGTAGACCGACTCCTGCCTGCATCTACTACTATTACTCCACACATCGACCGCAATCTAGCATGCATCTAGTGTATTAAGTTCATGGAAAAACGGAGTAATGCAATAAGAACGATGACATGATGTAGACAAGATCCGTTTATCTATTGCGTAGATATAGATCCCATCTTTTGATCCTTAGTAGCAATGATACATATGTGTTGGTTGCCTTCCTGACATTGGGATCAAGCACCGTAAGATCGAACCCACTATCGGGCACCTCTTCCCATTGCAAGATAAATAGATAAATTTGGCCAAACAAAACCCAAATATCGGAGAAGAAATACGAGGCAATAAGAGATCATGCATATAAGAGATCAAAGAAACTCAAATAACTTTCATGGATATAAAAAGATATGACTGATCATAAACTCAAAGTTCATCAGATCCCAACAAACACACCGCAAAAAGAGTTACATCATATGGATCTCCAAGAGACCATTGTATTAAGAATTCGGCGAGAGAGAGAGAGAGAAAGCCATCTAGCTACTAACTACGGACCCGAAGGTCTACAAAGAACTACTCACGCATCATCGAGAGGCGCCAATGGAGGTGGTGAACCCCATCCGAGATGGTGTCTAGATTGGATCTGGTGGTTTTGGACTCTGTGGCGGCTGGATGAATATTTCATCGACGCTTCTAGGGTCCTGGTATTTTTGGGGTATTTATAGAGCAAAGAGGCGGTTCAAGGGGCACCCGAGGTGGGCACAACCCACCAGGGCACGCCTGGGCCTCCTGGCGTGCCCTGGTGGGTTTTCCCCTCCTTGGGACCCCCCCCCCAGGTGCAACCAGGGCCCAACATGTTCCTTCTGGTCCATAAAAAATCTCCGTAAAGTTTCGTCGCATTTGGGCTCTGTCTGATATTGATTTTTTGCGATGTAAAAACACGGAAAAACAGGAAGTGACACTTGGCACTATGTCAATAGGTTAGTACCAAAAAATGATATAAAATGACTATAAAATGATTATAAAACATCCAAGATTGATAATATAACAGCATGGAACAATAAAAAATTATAGATACGTTGGAGACGTATCAGCATCCCCAAGCTTAACTCCTACTCGCCCTCGAGTAGGTAAGTGATAAAAACAGATTTTTTTATGTGGAGTGCTATTTAACATGTCATATTATATTTCTTTTCTTTATAGCATGGAGATTTGGACTTTCTATGTGATTCAAAGCAATAGTCTAGTTTTGACATAATAATTTAGATACTCAAGCATATCAACAAGCAACCATGTCTTTCAAAATATCAATGCCAAAATAAGTTATCCCTCGCCCATCATGCTCAAACATTGATCCATTCATGAAACACACTCAAATATTAACTACACCCAATACTTAAGTACGATCATATTGCCTCCTATTTGGTGCTTTTTTATAAGAGAAGATGGAGACTCAAATTTAAAAAATTGCATAAAGTAAAAGAAAGGCCCTTCACGGAGGGAAGTAGGGATTTGCAGAGGTGTTAGAGCTCAAAGAGAAAAACTTATAGATAAAAACATTTTGCGAGGTGTATCCATCCCACCAACGAAAATGACTTAGAGTTTCCAATACTTTCCATGCATAGATATATCATAGGCGGCTCCCAAACAAAAAATAAAGTTTATTCCTTTTTCCACCATAACTTTCACTTTCCATGGCTAACCGTATCCACGGGTGCCCCCCATACCAACACTTTCCAAGGAATTTATTATTTGACAACATAAAGTAAATTCATTTTTTTTTTGCATTTCAGGACTGGGCATCCCTAATACCTTTGCCTTACTCTCGCGCAATGACAAGTGAATGAACACTCATCTTGAGAATAACACATATATCATGGAAATTATTAGCCACCCGTTACCGTTCCACGAGCAAAACAAACACACAAAAGAGAAGTTTATTTTGAAAATTAGAGATGGCACATGCAAATTTGCTTAGAACGACAAAAAAATACCGCATATAGGTAGATATAGTGGACTCATGTGGCAAAACTGGGTTAAAGGTTTTTGGATGCACAAGTAGTGATCATACTTGGTGCAAAGTGAAGGCTAGCAAAAGATTGGGAAGCGACCCAACCAAGAAACGGATAATCTCATAAGCAAGCATTAAGCATAATTATAACTGAATAATGCACCATAAGTAGGATATAATTTCATTGCATGACTATTGACTTTCGTACTTGCATAGGGAATCACAAACCTTAACACCAATATTCTTACTAGAGCACAATTACTCATCAACATAACTCACATATCACATCGTCATATCTCAAAACTATTACTAAGAATCAAGTTTATCTTGTCCAATGATCTTCATGACACATTTATTTTTCTTTTTCTTTATCCTTCTTGGATATCTATCACTTTGGGACTAATTTTCATGTGTTGCTTTTCATAAGCTCAAACAAATATAAGTGAAGATCATGAGCATAACAAAATTTTCTTTCTCTCAAATTAATTTAAGTGAAGCAAGAGAGAATTTCTTCAAAATTTTACTAACTCTCAAATAAATCTAAGTGAAGCAAGAGAGAATTTCTTCAAAAATACTAAGCACACCGTGCTCAAAAAGATATAAGTGAAGCACTAGAGCAAGTCCATTGCTCATAAAAATTTAAGTGAAGCATAGAGAGAAATTCTAACAAGTCATGAAACAATTTTGGCTCTCTCAAATAGGTGTGTCCAGCAAGGATTGATGACTTAAAACGCATAATAAAACAAGCAAAGACTCATATCATACAAGATGCTCCAAGCAAAACACATATCATGTGACGAATAAAAATATAGTTTCGAGTAAAATACCGATGATCGTTGGAAGAAAGCGGGGATGCCACTCGGGGGCATCCCCAAGCTTAGTTGGTTGCTCATTCTTGGATAATAGCTTGGGATGCTGGGGCATCCCCAAGCTTAGGCTCTTCCATCCTTCCTTCATCCATCGTAAGATAACCCAAAACTTGAAAACTCCAATCACACAAAACTCAAGAAAACCTTCGTGAGATCCGTTAGTATAAGAATAATAAATCACTACTATAAGTGCTGTATCAAACCAATTCATATTTTGTTTTTGTATTATATCTACTGTATTCCAACTTTTCTATGGAAAAAACTCATCAAAGAAAACCATAGAACCATCAAAATAAGCACACAACACAAAGAAAATAGAATCTGTCAAAACAGAACAATCTATAGCAATCTGACTATTTCGAATACTTCTGTAACTCCAAAAATCCTGAAAACTTATGAATACCTGAGAAATTTGTATATTGATTTATTGCAAGTGGAATGGGTATTTTATCGCTCTCTGGTAAAAAATGAAAATAATTTTCATGAGCATAAAAGTTTTTGTTTTTTCAGCAAGATCAAACAACTATCACCCAAGAAGATCCTAAAGGCTTTACTTGGCACAAACACTAATTAAAACATAGAAAACACAATCATAAAATTAGAATAATTGTGCTAACACTCAAGAACAGGAAGCAAAAAAGCAAAAATAAATTTTATTCATTGGGTTGCCTCCCAACAAGCGCTATAGTTTTACGCCCTTAACTAGGCATAAAGCAATGATCTAAGTTTTGTCATCTTTGGTTCGAGATTCATAAGATGCCCTCATGATTGATTCATAAGGTGGCTTAATTCTAGTTCTAGGAAAGTGTTCCATACCCTTCCTCAAAGGAAATTGGAACCTAATATTGCCTATTTCATATCAATCACAACACCGATAGTGTGTAAAAACGGTCTACCAAGAATAATTGGACAAGACGGATTGCGATCAATATCAAGAACAATAAAATCTATGGGCACATAATTCCTATTTTCAATAATAAGAACATCATTAATTCTTCCCATAGGCTTTTTAATAGTAGAATCCGCCAAGTGTAAATTCAAAGAACACTCTTCAAGATTAGTAAGACCAAGCACATCACATAAAGATTTCTGAATTGTAGAAACACCAGCACCCAAGTCACAGAAAGCAAAACACTCATAATTTTTTAATCTTGACTTTGATAGTAGGTCCCATTCATCATGCAATTTTCTAGGAATTGATACTTCTAATTCCAATTTTTCTTCAAGAGCTTTCATCATAGCATCAACAATATGTTTAGTAAAAGCTTTATTTTGCTCATAAGCATGGGGTGAATTTACCATGGATTGCAACAAAGAAATACAATCAATCAAAGAGCAACTATCATAATTAAAGTCTTTGTAATCCAAAAGAGTGGGCACATCACTAGCTAAAGTTTTGACCTCTCCAAACCCACTTTCATCAATTTTCTCAACAAGATTTTCACCCTCCAAAATATTGGGATGCCTTCTACCTAAAGTTGACTCTTCCCCGGTCCCTTTTTCATCAATATTAACTTTACTAAACAAGGAATCAATAGAGGAAACACCAATCATTTTAAGATATTCATCACTTTTATCCTCTAGTGAGATTGGTTTAGCGGCCATTTGATTAAATAGAGTAGCTTGTGCATCGGATATTTTTCCTAGCAAACTTTTAGCAAAGGCATACTTAGATTGGCGATTGCAAACTTCTCTACTAATATCATCAAGTTGTTTTGTTATAGCATCAAGCACAATAGAGTGTTCCTTAAGTTCTTCGGTAAAATACTTATTATGCTCAAATTGTGTAGTCATATATTCCTTAGTACTTTTCTCAATTTCAAGAAAAATATTGGGGTAAGGAACATCATAATATTTTATTTGAGGAATCATGACTACGCGAACAAGAACACACACAAAAACAGATCCGACAACAAAACGGCGAACGGGGAAAGAGGGGCGAATAAAACGGCAATTTTTTGTGAAGTGGGGGAGAGGAAAACATGAGGCAAAAGGAAAAGAATGTAAATTGTGAGGAGATGAGATTTGTGATTAGGAACCTGATTATGTTGAAGATCCTTCCGGGCAACGGCGACAGCAATTCCTTTGATTGCTCCCTGACTATAGCGCCAGAAAACTCCTGTCTGCTAGGACTACGTCGGTATTTCCCCAAGGAGGAAGGGAAGATGTAGCACAGAGAAGGTAGGTATTTCCTTTAGTGATGAAACAAGGTTATCAAACCAGTAGGAGAACCAAGCAACACAATGTAAACATCACCTGCACACAAATAACAACACCTCGCAACCCGAAGTGTTAAAGGGGTTGTTAATCCCTTTCGGGTAACGATTCCAGAAATTTGTAGTAGATTGAAATAATAGATCATAAATAAAATAGTGCATCAAAGTATTTTTTTGTATTTTTGGTTTAATATATCTGAATAAAAATGCAAAGGAAAAGTAGACTGCAAGCAAATATATGAGAAAGAAGACCCAAGGCCCGTACGTTTCACTAGTTGCTTCTCTCGAGAAAGATAGCAAATGGTGGGTAAACAAATTACTGTTGGGAAATTGATAGAAACTCAAATAATTATGAACATATCCAGGCAATGATCATTACATAGGCATCACGTCCAAGATTAGTAGACCGACTCCTGCCTGCATCTACTACTATTACTCCACACATCAACCGCAATCCAGCATGCATCTAGTGTATTAAGTTCATGGAAAAACGGAGTAATGCAATAAGAACAATGCCATGATGTAGACAATATCCGTTTATCTATTGTGTAGATATAGATCCCATCTTTTTATCCTTAGTAGCAATGATACATACATGTCTGTTCCCTTTCTGGCACTGGGGCCAAGCACCGTAAGATCGAACCCACTACCGGGCACCTCTTCCCATTGCAAGATAAATAGATCCAGTTGGCCAAACAAAACCCAAATATCGGAGAAGAAATACGAGGCTATAAGAGATCATGCATATAAGAGATCAAAGAAACTCAAATAACTTTCATGGATATAAAAAGATATGACTGATCATAAACTCAAAGTTCATCAGATCCCAACAAACACACAGCAAAAAAGTTACATCATATGGATCTCCAAGAGACCATTGCATTGTGAATTCAGCGAGAGAGAGAGAGAGAGAGAGAGAGAGAGAGAAAGCCATCTAGCTACTAACTACGGACCCGAAGGTCTACAAAGAACTACTCACGCATCATCGGAGAGGCACCAATGGAGGTGGTTAACCCCATCTAAGATGGTGTCTAGATTGGATCTGGTGGTTCTGGACTCTGTGACGGCTGGATGAATATTTCGTCGACGCTTCTAGGGTCCTGGTATTTTTGGGGTATTTATAGAGCAAAGAGGCGGTTTGGGGGGCACCCGAGGTGGGCACAACCCACCAGGGCACGCCTGGGCCTCCTGGCGCGCCCTGGTGGGTTTTCCCCTCCTTGGGACTCCCCCAGGTGCAACCAAGGCCCAACATGTTCCTTCTGGTCTATAAAAATCTCCGTAAAGTTTCGTGGCATTTGGGCTCCGTCTGATATTGATTTTGTAACATCCCAAATTTTCAATTTTGAATGTTATACATTAGATCATAAATGCATAGCATATTTTATTTTGCATTTTGGTTGATCCTAGAAATTTCTACGCAACTCAAGGACCCACGGAGAGAGTTGAGGAATTCTTTATTTTCATATTTGAGTTTTCTCAAATTTTGAGAATAGGATCATTTGATTTTATTTATTTTATCATCAATTATTTTATTAAAAAAATATGAGAGAGGGAATAAAATGACTTTCCCAAAATAAGGAAATATTGAGGATTTGAAAATAAAATCAAATAAGATTTTATTTCGGAGTTTTTCGCTATTTTATTTGAATTTAGGAAAAATGTGGGTTTTTCAAAATTGCATTTAGGCCCCAAATAAATGTTCACCTTGTGCGGCTTGATTTTAGAAGCCCGGGAAAATTTATTGTGGGATTTTTGGAGTCCGTTTAGTATTTCTTTTTATTTTCTTCCGCGCGTAATTATTTAAAAAAAACGAACCGACCTAACGGGCCGTGTCCGACTAGGACTCCGGCTCGACTAGGCTATATAAGCCGGGGGAGGCCCAGCCGAAGCCAGCCCCCCAGCCCCCGAAAACCCTAGCCGCCAGCGCCCGCCGCCGCCGCCGCCACCCGCCGCCGCCGCCGCACGCCGCCCGAGGTCCGCCGCCGCCTCATTTTCCGTGCCGTTTTTTATTTTTATTTTGAAAAACCGTTCGGTTTTTCTGTCGGTTTTTTAGTTTCGGTTTTTTTAAATAGATCGGTTTTTCCGGTTTATTTAATTCAGCGAGCGTTCGTCATTTTTCTTTTTCTTGGATTAAATCCGCGATTTTTCTGATCGCGATTCCTGATCCGATTTTCGTTTTAGTATAACTTTTCGCTCGTTTATTGGAATCAGGCGATTCAAGCGCCTAGAGTTTCGTCTCGAAACCCTCTATCTGTTTAACCAACTTAAACAAGTTTTTGCCACTGTAAAATTTGCCCTAGATCCAGATTGCTAGAACGAAGTTGTTTTCTTTCGCCGTTTGACTTTCGTTGCTTCGTTCGATTTGATTATTTTTGCAAACCGGAGTTCTTAAGTTGAACCTTCTGGTTAGATCTCTTATTCAAGTTTTACCTGTGCATTAGATACGTACTTATTGTATGCTTGTTTGTTTGTCTGCGATAGAATACCCGGAGCCGCATGTTACTTCGAATCGCTAGGTTTCGCGGATCATCAGCAAGGCAAGTAACACTTTGATCATACTTTTTCTACAACCCAGTTTTATTGCATTAGATCAATCCTCACACATTGCATGACTAGGATCTAATTAAATTGTGGGATGGGAAGTAGTTGAGGTAGTACCTATTACCTGTTTATTATCAAACCTTTGGGACTTACTTCTACGTTTGCTTATTATGCCATGCTATGCTAGTAGACGTGGATTGGGTGAGTGATATCCATGACAGATGTGAGTTTGTTAATTAATGGTTTATCTAAGGTGGCAACTTAAACACACATCTGGGTGGATTGAGGCACCTGGGTATTCCAGGACTTGCCTGTTTTCTTTTGGACCGCCACCCAGGTTCAAAGGGGTCATGAGACTATTCATACTAGAAACTTCTGTATGCAGCCACAAGCTATTATGGGCTCTAGCATAGTTGACTAAGGCGTGCGAACTCTTACAGTGGTAGACTAGTAAATGTAGGGGATGTAGGTGGTACGGTCTACCCGATCGTAAGGTGCGAGCGCTTCTGAAAGACTATGTGTCGGTCATCCGTCTTCTCAAACACCATGTAGTGCGAGAAACCAAACGGAGGCAACCGAGTCTTGTGGGGAAAAGTGCGCAAACCTCTGCAGAGTGTAATAAACTAATCATGGTTAGCCGTGTCCCCGGTTATGGACATCTTGAGTATCTAGTACCTGGATTATCATGTGAATCTCAACATGTTACTCTAAATTAATTTTGTTGGGTTTTGTTAATGATGATGCTTAATTGGGATTGAGAATGCTGTCAACCATTCTCAATGTTTAACAACCACCATGATAGTTAAATAAATTTATTCCTTTGAGTAGGGAAAAATTGGCTTTACGCAAAACTGTAACCATAGAGCTTTCCACCAGCCAAATATGCATATAGTATAGCTGTTTCATTCCATTACTCTCTATGTGTTACATTGCCAGCATATTCCATGTGCTGACCCGTTTCGGGCTGCAACGTTAATGTTGCAGACTTTTCAGACGACGATTAAGGAGTTTTTAGGTCGTGGTTCTATACTCAGTGATGCCGTTGGAGTTGATGGACTCACTTATCTTCCAAGCCTTCCGCTGTTATCGTTATTAGATGGCCTTAAGCCATATTTATTGTAATAAGTTCTCTATGGAGACACTCGATGTAATAAGTGTGTGATTGCTACTCTGTTATAAATCCTCCGAGTACTGTGTGGTGTCAGCATTACTGATCCAGGGATGACACCGGAGCACAGAGATCAGACTGTTTGAGGTCTGGTCGCTACAGAGATGGTATCAGAGCACACGCTGACTGTAGGACACGACCACTAAGCTAAAGACCTAGATCACTATTCACTCTCTTCTCTTCTGACCTCTCATCTTTTCTACTCTTTAGGATGGCGGATGCAAGGAACAAGTTCACGCAACCGGATGAAGATACACCCTTTGGACGTCACTTGAAGGAAGTCACTAGATACCTGAACATAGGAGTACCAAGCTTCACCGGAACCTACAACGCCACTTTACCTGAAGAAGAGCGCTGGATGATTCAAGTTCAAGTTCCAGGAAGGACGTTCATGCCAGTCACTGAGCCCATAGAGTTTTCTTTTGATGCACCAACTTGGAATCTAGGAAAGAGCATGGCAGCTCACATCGCCATGGGACGCATTGGAGAAGTCTACCGCAATGATCTCAAGGATACTATCTACCAGATTTGTGGGCGCCGAGATGAGCACTGGGAGATGATCAGCACCAGGAAGGATAGATCAATTGCAGCTTTTATCCAGGAGTTAAACCAGCACATTCGACGACAGGAGAACCAGATGTGCGCCGACATGATAGACCTGAAGAAGGCAAGGACAAGAATCAAGGAACTGGAGGAAGAACTCAAGGCTACACGTGAAGATTATGAAGAAGAAATTGAAGTATTGGTGGATAAGAATGCCGACCTAACAATGAAGATCGGGATATTTATGGGAGGCCCTACACCAGTAGATGAAGACGAAGAACCCAAGGAGATTAGCCCGGAAGACTACATCATCATCGACGACACCGACTCGGATCCAGATGAGAGCGATGATGACTATGTTGATGAAGCTGGAGCAGATATCATGGAGTCTGCAACCGAAGAATATTTCTAGTAGACCACCTCATCAGTAGTAGTAGTCCACCATGTAAATAAGTAGTCCGAGCACTTTTGCGATAGTTAGATCGATTGTATGCCCTTGTTTGATTGAATGAAGTGAATTGTTTGCTTTTGCCTCATGTGCATATGGGTAGTGTTTTCTCTTTAGACCCCCTCTATTCTTACATCTCATCTTTTCTAAACCCTCAGATGCCTCCGAGACGTGACCCCGGATTTACCTTTCCACCGGAGCTCACCCAGTTGATCCAGCAGCAGAACACATTGATGCAGTTGCTAGTCCAGAATCAGAATCAGGGGAACAACAACAACAACCCACCACCACCACCACCACCTGTTGATCACTTAGCCCGTTTTCTTAGGCTGAATATGCCGGTGTTTTCCAGTAGCACCGAGTCGATAGTAGCAGATGATTGGCTCCGCAAGACAGCTAGAGAGTTGACCACAGCAGGATGCACAGATGCGGAGAAGGTGAAGTTTGCCGCACATCAGCTTGAAGGACCCGCAGCATCATGGTGGGAGAATTTCACAGCCACTTTCCCTGTCGACACTGTCACATGGGACCAGTTTCAGCAGGCTTTTCGTACTGCCCATGTTTCAGCAGGAGCTATGGCCATGAAGAAGCGTGAGTTTCGCAACTTGCGCCAAGGAGGACGGACAGTTGGCCAGTATGTGGAGGACTTTAGTAAGTTAGCATGTTATGCCCCAGATGACGTTGCTACGGATGCAGCTAAGCAGGAGAAGTTTCTGGAAGGACTGAATGATGAGTTGAGCATGCAGTTGATGGTAGCAACCTTCAACAACTACCAGGAGTTGGTAGATCGTGCACTTATGATTGAAGGGAAGCAGCAACAAATTGAGAATCGCAAGAGGAAGTATGGACAAGGAAAGTACAATTCAGGAGCTCAGCAGAAGCCACGTTTTACCCCTAGACCGGGAGGACATTTTCAGCATACCCATGGAGGAGGTAGCTCGCACAATCACAATGGCACCAAGAATGGTAATGGGAATAGAGGAAGCAACGGCCAGAACCGCACCAACCCATCAACCCCAGCCAAGAAAGACCTGAGCCAAGTCACTTGCTTTAAGTGTTCAAAGACCGGACATTATGCCAATGAATGTCCTGAATTACAAAATGGAAATAGCAATGGAAGCTCTGGGAAGAAGCGGAACCCTTTCAACAGGGGACAGGTGAACCACGTTAGCGTGGAGGAGGTTGAAGCTCAGCCTGATGCAGTAATAGGTAAGTTTTTGGTTAAGTCATTTACTGCACTCGTTCTTTTTGATACTGGTGCATCGCATTCATACATCTCAAGGGGGTTTGTGGATAAGTATAACATGTCAACCCAAGCCCTTAGGTCACCCATGTTAGTAACCTCGCCTGGAGCAGAATATATGGCTAGTCGATGGTGTGATCGGTTACCATTAAGGATTGGTAACTATGTTTTTCCCTCAGACCTAATAGTATTGGAATCCCAAGGATTGGATGTGATATTAGGCATGGATTGGTTATCAAAGTATGAAGGGAATATTGAATGTGCTAGTAAGTCAATTTTGCTTACCACACCAGAAGGGAGAAGGATCAAGTATGTATCCCGACATGTGCCAAAGAGGACTCAAGTAAATTGCTTAACAGGAGTTGTGCAGGAGGAAGTACCAGTGGTAAGGGATTTCCCTGATGTATTTCCAGAAGAGTTGCCAGGCATGCCACCGGATAGAGATATTGAGTTTTTGATTGAGCTATTGCCAGGCACAGGGCCAATATCAAAGAGACCATACAGGATGCCTGCAAAGGATTTGGTGGAAATTGAGAAGCAGATTAAGGAGTTACTGGATAAAGGATATATTCGCCCAAGTTCTTCGCCTTGGGGATCGCCAGTACTTCTAGTGGAGAAGAAGGATGGATCGTTAAGGATGGTTGTCGATTATCGAGGATTGAATGAAGTAACATCAAGAACAAGTACCCACTACCGATGATCAATGATCTGTTTGATCGATTGCAAGGAGCTAAGGTATTTTCCAAGATCGATCTGCGATCAGGATACCACCAGTTGAAGATTCGAGAACAGGATATACCTAAGACAGCTTTTACCACCAGGTATGGGCTGTACGAGTATACCGTTATGTCATTTGGTCTGACTAACGCACCTGCATATTTTATGAACATGATGAACAAAGTGTTTATGGAGTTCTTGGATAAGTTCGTCGTGGTGTTCATTGATGATATCCTGGTTTACTCGAAGAATGAAGAGGAGCATAAGGAACATTTGCGTTTGGTACTTGGAAAGCTCAGAGAACATCAATTATATGCCAAGTTTAGCAAATGTGAGTTTTGGTTGAAGGAAGTAGGATTCCTCGGACACGTTATATCCGGAGAAGGTATAGCAGTTGATCCCACTAAAGTTGATACCGTGACCAAGTGGGAAGCACCAACCACGGTTGGAGAGATCCGGAGTTTTCTTGGACTCGCAGGATACTACCGGAGATTTATTGAGAATTTCTCAAAGATTGCGAAGCCTATGACTGAGTTGTTGAAGAAAGATACCAAGTTCATATGGACGGAGGAATGTGAGCCTAGTTTCCAGGAGTTGAAGAAACGTTTGGTTACCTCACCAGTGTTGATTTTGCCAGACCAGACCAAGGATTATGAGGTGTATTGCAACGCTTCAAGTCGAGGACTTGGAGCAGTGCTTATGCAGGAAGGGAGAGTTGTTTCATATGCCTCAAGAAAACTGAAACCTCACGAGTTGAATTATGCTACGCATGATTTGGAATTAGCTGCCGTAGTGCATGCATTGAAAACATGGAGACATTTCCTCATTGGAAATCATTGTGAGGTGTACACGGATCATAAGAGTTTGAAATACATTTTCACACAGAAGGAGTTAAACCTCAGACAAAGGAGATGGTTGGAGCTCATTAAGGATTACGATATGAAATTGCATGATCACCCCGGAAAGGCTAATGTAGTAGCCGACGCACTAAGCCGTAAGGGCCACGTCAATACATTAATGACGGGAGGAATACCAAGGGAGTTTGCTGAAAATCTTCTAGAGTTATGTTTGGAAATAGTTCCGAGAGGCTATGTAGCAGCACTGGAGATTCAGTCTACATTGATAGATAAAATCAGAGAAGCTCAAAGGACTGACAAGGAGATCACTTCTATTAAGGAGAAACTTACCAAAGGAAAGGCTAAAGGATTTCGTGAGGATGAGCACGATACCCTATGGTTTGAAGACCGTGTTTACGTGCCCAATGACCCGGAGATCAGGAAGTTGATACTGCAAGAGGCACATGATTAACCATATTCGATTCACCCAGGAAATACCAAGATGTATTTGGATTTGAAGGATATTTTCTGGTGGACCGGAATGAAGAAGGATATTGCAGAGTATGTAGCAGTTTGTGATGTATGTCAAAGAGTAAAGGCAGAGCATCAGAAGCCAGCAGGACTGTTACAACCATTGCCGATACCCGAATGGAAGTGGGATAAGTTAGGCATGGATTTTATCACGGGATTGCCCAGGACTCGTTCAGGCTATGACTCGATTTGGGTTGTAGTCGATCGGTTGACGAAAGTAGCTCATTTTATCCCAGTAAAGACCACTTACACCAGTGCTAAGTTGGCAAAGATATACATGACCAGGATCGTATGTCTGCATGGAGTTCCGAGGAGTATCGTATCAGATAGAGGAACCCAGTTTACCTCAAAGTTCTGGAAGCAGTTGCATGAAACTTTGGGAACCATGCTAGAATTCAGTACAGCTTTTCATCCACAGACAGATGGACAGACCGAGAGAGTTAATCAGATTTTGGAGGATATGCTGAGAGCTTGCGTGCTAGATTATGGATCTAGTTGGGACGACAATTTGCCATATGCAGAATTTTCTTACAACAACAGCTATCAAACTAGTTTAAAGATGGCCCCTTTCGAAGCCTTGTACGGAAGGAGGTGCAGGACACCGTTGTCATGGGACGAAGTTGGAGACCGCCAGTTGTTTGGACCTGACTTGATTAAAGAGTCTGAACAGAAGGTGAAGTTGATTCGCGATAGGCTCAAGGTAGATCAGTCCAGATAGAAGAGTTATGCAGATTCAAAATGCAAGGAGACAGTTTACGAAGTTGGAGATAGAGCTTATCTTCGAGTATCACCACTTCGGGGAACAAAGTGTTTTGGAGTTAAAGGAAAGTTAGCGCCACGATTTGTAGGACCATACCGAGTTTTGGAGCGTATGGGAGAAGTGGCCTACAAGTTGGAATTGCCCGAAGGATTGTCAAGAGTTCATGATGTGTTCCACGTTTCTCAGTTGAATAAGTGCCACGCGGAGATGGCTGACATACCCCTGAGAGATACAGTGCCATTGGAAACTATTCAGTTGGATAATGATTTGACCTATGAGGAGAAACCGGTTAAGATTCTCGAGTTTGCTAGTCGAGTCACTCGCAAGAAGGTTATCAAGTTTTGCAAAGTCCAGTGGAGCCACCACATGGAGGATGAAGCCACCTGGGAACGAGAGGAAGATTTGCTCAAGGACTACCATCACCTATTTTCTAGCCAACCCGAATCTCGAGGGCGAGATTCATCTTAAGGGGGGGAGGTTTGTAACATCCCAAATTTTCAATTTGGAATGTTATACATTAGATCATAAATGCATAGCATATTTTATTTTGCATTTTGGTTGATCCTAGAAATTTCTACGCAACTCAAGGACCCACAGAGAGAGTTGGGGAATTCTTTATTTTCATATTTGAGTTTTCTCAAATTTTGAGAATAGGATCATTTGATTTTATTTATTTTATCATCAATTATTTCTATTACAAAAATATGAGAGAGGGAATAAAATGACTTTCCCAAAATAAAGAAATATTGAGGATTTAAAAATAAAATCAAATACGATTTTATTTCAGAGTTTTTCGCTATTTTATTTGAATTTAGGAAAAATGTGCGTTTTTCAAAATTGTATTTAGGCCCCAAATAAATGTTCACCCTGTGCGGCTTGATTTTAGAAGCCCGGAAAAATTTATTTCGGGATTTTTGGAGTCCCTTTAGTATTTCTTTTTATTTTTCTTCTGCGCATAATTATTTAAAAAAACGAACCGACCTAACGGGCCGTGTCCGACTAGGACTCCGGCCCGACTAGGCTATATAAGCCGGGGGGAGGCCCAGCCGAAGCCAGCGCCCCAGCCCCCGAAAACCCTAGCCGCCAGCGCCCGCCGCCGCCGCCGCCACAGCTGACGCGCCGCCGCCGCCCGCCGCCGCCTGACGCCGCCGCCGCCGCACGCCGCCCGAGGAACGCCGCCGCCTCGTTTTCCGCGCCGTTTTTTTATATTTTTTAGAAAAACCGTTCGGTTTTTCCGTCGGTTTTTTAGTTTCGTTTTTTTAAAATAGATCGGTTTTTCCGGTTTATTTAATTCAGCGAGCGTTCGTCGTTTTTCTTTTTCTCGGATTAAATCCGTGATTTTTCTACTCGCGATTCCTGATCCGATTTTCGTTTTAGTATAACTTTTCGCTCGTTTATCGGAATTAGGAGATTCAAGCACCTGGAGTTTCGTCTCGAAACCCTTTATCCGTTTCACCAACCTAAACAAGTTTTTGCCACTATAAAATTTGCCCTAGATCCAGATTGCTAGAACGAAGTTGTTTTCTTTCGCCGTTTGATTTCGTTGCTTCGTTCGATTTGATTCTTTTTGCAAACCGGAGTTCTTAAGTTGAACCTTCTGGTTAGATCTCTTATTCGAGTTTTACATGTGCATTAGATGAGTACTTATTGTATGCTTGTTTGTTTGTCTGCGATAGAATACCCGGAGTGCGCCGCCTGTTACTTCGAATCGCTAGGTTTTTGCGGATCATCAGCAAGGCAAGTAACACGTTGATCATACTTTTTCTACAACCCAGTTTTATTGCATTAGATCAATCCTCACACATTGCATGACTAGGATCTAATTAAATTGTGGGATGGGAAGTAGTTGAGGTAGTACCTATTACCCGTTTATTATCAAACCTTTGGGAGTTACTTCTACGTTTGCTTATTATGCCATGCTATGCTAGTAGACGTGGATTGGGTGAGTGATATCCATGATAGATGTGAGTTTGTTAATTAATGGTTTATCTAGGGTGGCAACTTAAACACACATCTGGGTGGATTGAGGCACCTGGGTATTCCAGGACTTGCATGTTTTCTTTTGGACGGCCACCCAGGCTCAAAGCGATCATGAGACTATTCATACTAGAAACTTCCGTGTGCAGCCACAAGCTATTATGGGCTCTAGCATAGTTGACTAAGTCGTGCGAACTCTTACAGTGGTAGACTAGCAGATGTAGGGGATGTAGGTGGTATGGTCTACCCGATCGTAAGGTGCGAGCGCTTCTGAAAGACTATGTCTCGGTCATCCATCTTCTCAAACACCATGTAGTGCGAGAAACAAAATGGAGGCAATCGAGTCTTGTGGGGAAAAGTTCGCAAACCTCTGCAAAGTGTAACAAACTAATCATGGTTAGCCGTGTCCCCGGTTATGGACATCTTGAGTATCTAGTACCTGGATTATCATGTGAATCTCAACATGTTACTTTAAATTAATTTTGTTGGGTTTTGTTAATGATGATGCTTAATTGGGATTGAGAATGCTGCCAACCATTCTTAATGTTTAACAACCACCATGATAGTTAAATCAATTTATTCCTTTGCAGTAGGGAAAAATTGGCTTTACGAAAAACTGTAACCATAGAGCTTTCCACCAGCCAAATATGCATATAGTATAGTTGTTTCATTCCATTACTCTCTATGTGTTACATTGCCAGCATATTCCATGTGCTGACCCGTTTCGGGCTGCAACGTTAATGTTGCAGACTTTTCAGACGACGATTAAGGAGTTTTTAGGTCGTGGTTCTATACTCAGTGATGCCGTTGGAGTTGATGGACTCACTTATCTTCCAAGCCTTCCGTTGTTATAGTTATTAGATGGCCTTAAGCCATATTTATTGTAATAAGTTCTCTATGGAGACACTCGATGTAATAAGTGTGTGATTGATACTCTGTTATAAATCCTCCGAGTACTGTGTGGTGTCAGCATTACTGATCCAGGGATGACACCGGAGCACAGAGATCAGACTGTTTGAGGTCTGGTCGCTACAGATTTTCTGCGATGTAAAAAACACGAAAAACTGGACCTGGCACTTGGCACTATGTCAATAGGTTAGTACCAAAAAATGATACAAAATGACTATAAAATGATTATAAAACATCCAAGATTCATAATATAACAGCATGGAACAATCAAAAATTATAGATACGTTGGAGACGTATCACCTATCTTTCCTCACCACTGTCGGATTTCGGGTTCCGGCAGACCCTTGAGGTTCGAACACTTGGGTTCGCGCGGAGATTTCGCCTTCTACCTACCTGCACCCTCCGCCTCGCTAAGATCTAAGCTATGGAAAGAACAGCACAAGAGACACAGGGTTTATACTAGTTCGGGCCACCATTGTGGTGTAATACCCTACTCCAGTGTGTGGTGTGGTGGATTGCCTCTTGGGCTGATGATGATGAGCAATACAAGGAAGAACAGCCTCGCGAGGGTCTGTTCTTGGCTGAGGGGATGAACTGCTAGGAGGAGTTCAGTCACCCTTCTCTCTCTCTCTCTTCTCGATTCTCTCTCCGATTTCCATCCTAGCTAGTTTCTCTCTTGGCTTCTAGATTCTCCCTTCTTGATTCCGATCCTCCTACCCTGGGGGTGGCTAGTCCTATTTATAGGCAAAGGCCCTGGGCCTCTTCCCAAATATTGAGCGGGAAGGGCGCCAACAATTGGCCATTTTGAAGGGGAACATCTTGTACACTTATCCTGACTAAAGTTGGTCCTCGCCTGCCAAAGGCTCTGGTGGTGACGCTGGCTTGGGCTCCACAATGACTTCCTCCCTGCTGTTGGACTGATCTTGGTCTCGTTGCACCGAAACGGGTGCCTTTGCTTGATGCTCTCGCCTGCGCTTGCTCCCTTTGCACCGAAGAGGAAAGGAGGACACTGCGCGGCTGGCGCCCGCCTGGCGCCTTTGGTCGTCATGGCTTGCGTCAAGGGCACCTCGTGAGGTACCCCGCCTTGATCTCTCCGCCTCCTCACGAGCCAGCCAGATGAGGCCGTGCCTGAGGAAGCTCCGTGTCGTCCGCCCTGCGAGGCTTGGCCCCTCGCGAGGGTCTTCGGTCTGTGTTGATGAAGATGGGCCGCGCTAGGCCCCCTTTTGAGCCACACCGCAGGCCGCAGGCAGGCAAGTCTGGGGACCCCCGTTCCCAGAACACCGACAACCACATGGTGCTTGATAAAAGAGAAAATAAAAAGGAAAAGAGAGAAAAACTTTAACTCTTGCATAAAAGTAAATACATAAAGGTAAAATATAGGCCCTTCGCAGAGGGAAGCAGAGGTTGCCATGCGCTTTTTGGTTGTATGCTCAATCTCTTAGTGCAAAAGAACGTCACATTATATTGCCCCTTATGATAGCAACCTTTATTATGCAGTCTGTCACTTTTATTCTTTGCCATCACATGTTTGTACAACACTCAATTTTCTCTTACACTAAATGATCCAACACTTCTAGAAGCAATTTTTATTACCTGGTTGCACTGATGACAACTTACTTGAAGGATCTTACTAAATCCATAGGTAGGTATGGTGGACTCTCAAAACAAGATTTGGGTTTAAGGGTTTTTGGATGCACAAGTAGTATCTCTACTTAGTGCGGAATTTTTGGCTAGCAAAGATGGGGGACAAGCACCGCATGTTAAATGATCTATGACAATATAACTTCTATGTGAATATGAACAAACATAAATCATTACGTTGTCTTCCTTGTCCAACGTCAACAATTTTGGCATATAATCTTTTGATGGGGCTCACATTCACAAAAGGATGTCCAAGATAGTGTATTTGCATGTGAATCTTCTATTCCCTTATTAATTCTTTCATGAATTGCATCATTGACCAATGCTATGTTTGTAAATCTCCAATAAAATTTTCTACTTATGCTCTTCCTTATGTGATGTCATTATGTCGGGGAACACAAGCTGGGGTATATGTTTTCCCCTGACTTGTGCATGGACAAAAGGCCCAAGAATAAGATTACAGCACCAAGATCAGATCAAAGCACGATGGATCAGTTCTTTGAAGGATCAAAGTGTAGATCAAGAAGACCAAGACTAGCTAGAGAGACAAGTTACCACTACGAGAAGAATCTCCCTTGTCGGGCAAGCGAGCCTGGCGAGGTTGGGGTTACCCCAGAAGAGAGCCTCCAAGATCGCCCCGGCAGGCCTGCTGGGGTTCATGGAGGCAAACCACTCCACCACACCACCTCATAGTGACGCACGTCATCGACCAGTGCAGTGTCAATCTCCTAAGTGACTAAGTGGCTGCTCCCAGCCACATGGCAGCCACTTCCTACAAAAAATACCTCCAAGCGACACCCGCCCTAAGATGTGTCAAGCAAGCAGGCGCGAAGCTGGCAAAATAGCCCGGTAGGGCCTGCCGGGCGAGCTGTGATCTGACATTAAGCAGCGCATTTAATGCACTCTGTCAGCCTGCATAGTTAGGTATGATAGCACTGTTTTCTATCTAATGAGTATGTAAAGACTAATTTGCCACTATGGTGACCCCTTGATCTATAAAAGGAGGACCATGGCAATCGTAGAAGGGATTCAGACCCCCGCACATTCATACGCGCGTAGCCACTTTCGCCTCGAGGCAACCTTGTCGGGCAAGAGGGCTGCATTTTCCCACCATTTTCCACCATCAATCCACCAAAGCAGGAGTAGGGTTTTACGACTCGCTTCGGCCCAAACCTGGGTAAAAACTGCTCGTGCGATCTCTGTCGTGTTGTGTTACGCTTCTCCGCTCTTTGTGCAACATGCCCATGCCCCCGCCGAACCAGAAGGGGCTCATGGCCCCATAGGTGGCCGTGGTTTCCCACGACATCTTTGGCGTGCCAGGTAGGGGGATCACTTGCACGAACCCGAGAACGTAAGCAGCGCGTCAGCTTCATCACCTGCTCCATCAACAACGTCATTGTTTAATGGCGCCTGAGAGAAGGCGAAGAAGAGCGGAGACGGAGGGGGAGAACAACATCGCTCCCCCTCCGGTGCTGTCCGAACTCCATCGCCTCTTTCCGTCGCGGCCACAGCAGCGACGGAAACCGACATATAGGGCAATGAGACCACCCCAGGCGGATCAGGTAGCATGGGTGCACCGCGAACCCCATTCGGGGAAGAGGGCGATGCGCATGGGAACATGGTTTCTCTCTCTCTCTCTCTCTCTCTCTCTCTGCCACTCTCGCTTTTTGAAAATCGAGCTACTCTGGGTTTTAGAGTCGTTGGCATCGATGAGCCTGTGCGACACTCGGTTCAGCACTTACCCTGCTTAGGGAAGTCCTGAGTAGAGCGCCGGTGCGAATTGATACGTATCCGTCGTATCTACTTTTCCAAACACTTTTGCCCTTGTTTTGGACACCTAACTTGCATGATTTGAATGGAACTAACCCAGACTGACGCTATTTTCAGCAGAATTGCCATGGTGTTATTTTTGTGAAGAAATAAAAGTTCTCGGAATGACCTGAAAATCAACGGAGAATTATTTTGGAATATATAAAAAATACTGGAAGGAAGATCCATGTCAGGGGGGCCTCCACCTGTCCACGATGGTGGGGGCGCGCCCTACCCCCCTAGGCGCGCCCCCCTGCCTTGTGGGCCCCCTGACGCTCCACCGACCTCAACCTTGACTCCATATATTCACTTTTGGGGAGAAAAAACCAGAGAGAAGGATCCATCGCATTTTACGATACGGAGCCGCCGCCAAGCCCTAAACTCTCTCGGGAGGGCTGATCTGGAGTCCGTTCGGGGCTCCGGAGAGGGGAATCCGTCGCCATCGTAATCATCAACCTTCCTCGATCACCAATTTCATAATGCTCACCGCCGTGCATGAGTAATTCCATCGTAGGCTTGCTGGACGGTGATGGGTGGGATGAGATTTATCATGTAATTGAGTTATTTTTTGTTAGGGTTTGATCCCTAGTGTCTACTATGTTCTGAGATTGATGTTGCTATGACTTTGCTATGCTTAATGCTTGTCACTAGGGCCCGAGTGCCATGATTTCAGATTTGAACTTATTATGTTTTCATCAATATATGAGAGTTCTTGATCCTATCTTGCAAGTCTATAGTCACATACTATGTGTTATGATCCGGCAACCCCGAAGTGACAATAGTCGGGACCACTCCCGGTGATGACCGTAGTTTGAGGAGTTCATGTATTCACTATGTGTTAATGCTTTGTTCCGGTACTCTATTAAAAGAAGGCCTTAATATCCCTTAGTTTCCAATAGGACCCCGCTGCCACGGGAGGGTAGGACAAAAGATGTCATGCAAGTTCTTTTCCATAAGCACGTATGACTATATTCGGAATACATGCCTACATTACATTGATGAATTGGAGCTAGTTCTGTGTCACCCTATGTTATGACTGTTACATGATGTACCGCATCTAGCATAATTCTTCATCACCGATCCATTGCCTACGAGCTTTCCATATATTGTTCTTCGCTTACTTACTTTTCTGTTGCTATTGTTATCATCACTATAAAACACCAAAAATATTACTTTTGCTAGCATTACCTTTTACCACTGTTACCACTACTATCATATTACTTTGCTACTAAATACCTTGCTGCAGATATTAAGTTTCCAGGTGTGGTTGAATTGACAACTCAGCTGCTAATACTTGAGAATATTCTTTCGCTCCCCTTGTGTCGAATCAATAAATTTGGGTTGAATACTCTACCCTCAAAAACTGTTGCGATACCCTATACTTGTGGGTTATCAAGACAATTTTCTGGCACCGTTGCCGGGGAGCATAGCTCTATTCTTTGAGTCACTTGGGATTTATATCTGCTTATCATTATGAAGAACTTGAAAGATCCAAGAACCAAGATTTATCCCTCAACTACGAGGGGAGGTAAGGAACTGCCATCTAGCTCTGCACTTGATTCACCTTCTGTTTTGAGTAAGCTTGTGACACCTAAACCTTCTTCTGCTATTAATTCTGATATGTCGCATGTTACTGATGATGCCACTTCTGCTATGCATGATACTTATGATGAAACTACTTCTATGCTTGATACTACTATGCCACTTGGTGAATTTCTTGATGAACAACTTGCTAGGGCTAGAGAGAATGAAATTATTGAAACTGATAATATTGATGAAAGTGATGATGAAGATTCTCCCCCTAGATATGAATTACCTGTTGTGCCTGAGGGCTATGTTATGGATGAAGAAACTGCTCGAGATTTTCTTGTTTGCAATGATAGGAGTGATCTTAAGAAATTATTAGCTAAGCTGAAACAAAAAACTCTGAATGCTAGAATGAAATATGATCCTGCTTATGCTACTTCACCTATCTTTGTTACTGATAAGGATTATGAATTCTCTATCGACCCTGATATAATTACTTTGGTTGAATCTGATCCTTTCTATGGCTATGAATCTGAAACTGTTGTGGCACATCTTACTAAATTAAATGATATAGCCACCCTGTTCACTAATGATGAGAAAACTCGCTACTATTATACCCTTAGGATATTTCCATTCTCATTAAAGGGTGATGCTAAGATATGGTTTAATTCTCTTGATCCTGGTTGTGTGCATAGTCCCCAGGATATGATTTATTACTTCTGTGCTAAATATTTCCCCGCTCATAAGAAACAAGCTACTTTAAGGGAAATATATAATTTTGTGAAAATTGAAGAAGAGAGTCTCCCACAAGCTTGGGGGAGGCTTCTCCAATTACTTAATGCTTTGCTTGATCATCCTCTTAAGAAAAATGAAATACTTGATATCTTTTATAATGGACTAACCGATGCTTCCAGAGACCACCTGGATAGTTGTGCTGGTTGTGTTTTCAGGGAAAGAACACCAGATGAAGCTGAAATTCTATTGAATAATATGTTGACTAATGAAAATAATTGGACACTTCCTGAGCCAACCCCTGAGCCAACTCCGAAGAAAAGGGGTATTCTATTTCTCAGTCCTGAAGATATGCAAGAGGCAAAGAAATCTATGAAAGAAAAAGGTATTAAAGCTGAAGATGTTAAGAATTTACCTCCTATTGAAGAAATACAAGGTCTTAATTTACCGCCTGTTGAAGAAATACATGGTCTTGATAACCCGACACAGGTAGTAAAGGTAAATTCTCTCTATAGATATGATAAAGCTGAAATCCCTCCTACTAAGTTTGCTAGCCAATGTTTGGATGAGTTTGATAACTTTATGGTTAAGCAAGAAGACTTCAATGCTTATTTTGGTAGAGAATTAAAATGCAATGCTTATATGATTGAACACTTGAGTGATTATATGGCTAATGTTAAAGGTGAACAAAAACTTATTAGTAAACATGCTTCTATGGTTACCACTCAAGTAGAACAAGTACTTAAAGCTCAGAATGATTTGCTCAATGAATTAAATAGTAAGAAAAATGATAATGCTGTTAGAGTTATGACTGGAGGTGGTAAAATGACTCAGGAACCTTTGTATCCTGAGGGCCATCCTAAGAGAATTGAGCAAGATTCTCAGAGAAATAATGTAGATCCACCTAGTCCTTCTAGGAAGAAGAAAAAGAAAAATGATAGGACTTTGCATGCTTCTAGTGAACCTATTGATGACACACCTGAGAATCCCAATGATATTTCTATTTTTGATGCTGAAACACAATCTGGTAATGAGCATGACCCTAGTGATAATTTCAATGATGATGTTCATGTTGATCCTCAACCTAGTAATGATAATGATGTAGAGATTGAACCTGCTGTTGACTTGATAACCCACAATCAAAGAATCAACGTTATGATAAGAGAGACTTTGTTGCTAGGAAGCACGGTAAGGAAAGAAAACCATGGGTTTAGAAACCCATGCCTTTTCCTCCTAAACCATCCAAGTAAAAGGATGATGAGGATTTTGAGCGCTTTGCTGAAATGATTAGACCTATCTTCTTGCGTATGCGTTTGACTGATATGCTTAAAATGAATCCTTATGCTAAGTACATGAAATATATTGTTACTAATAAAAGAAAGATACCAGAAGCTGACATTTCCACCATGCTTGCTAATTATACTTTTAAGGGTGGAATACCTAAGAAACTAGGAGATCCCGGAGTACCAACTATACCATGCTCCATTAAAAGAAACTATGTTAAAACTGCTTTATGTGATCTTGGAGCCGGTGTTAGTGTTATGCCTCTCTCTTTATATTGTAGACTTGATTTGAATAAGTTGACACCTACTGAAATATCTTTGCAAATGGCTGATAAATCATCTGCTATACCTGTCGGTATTTGTGAGGATGTGCCTGTTGTGGTTGCAAACGTTACTATTTTAACGGACATTGTTATTCTTGATATTCCCAAGGATGATAGTATGTCTATTATTCTTGGAAGACCCTTTTTGAATACTGCAGGGGCTGTTATTAATTGCACCAAAGGCAATGCCACTTTTCATGTTAATGGTAATGAGCATTTGGTACACTTTCCGAGGAAACAACCTCAAGCCCATAATATCAATTCTACTGGAAAAATTTCAACAATTACTATTGGAGGTTTTGAATTTCCTGTTCCTACTGTCAAGAAGAAATATGATATTCTTATTGTTGGGGATGTGCATATCCCCGTTGAGGTAACCTAGTGTTATTCAAAAATTCTCCGGTTCCATGTTACTCGGAATGAGTTTGTTAACAAGACCTGATCAACCTTGTTAGTGGATCCCTTCTGATGAGCATGAGATGGATGAATTTAGAAAACACAACTCTCTGTACCCTCTTTTTACTTTCTGTTATTTAGTTGAAATAAAGCAAAAATAGTATATTCTGTCTGTTTTCTGAATTATCAATGCAATAAAAAATACCCTGAAAATAAAAGTTCTCCAAATGCCCTGAAAATTAAATATGATTTTTTCTAGAATATTTGAGAATATCTGGCACTCAAAACACAGCAGGGGGAGCAAGCACCTGGCCACGAGGGTCCAGGGCGCGCCCCCTGCCTCGTGGGCCGACGGTGGCTCCCCTCCACTTATTCCAGCTACCATACATTCCTTCTTCCTCCCACAAAAATCACCAACTAGCTCAAACCCGAGTCCAAGCTCATTTTGCTGCCATTTTCGATCTCCTTGCTCAAAGCTCCATTCACAAAACTGCTTTGGGGGATTGTTCTTTCGTATGTGACTCCTCCAATGGTGCAATTAGTTTTTGTTCTAGTCCTTTATTAATTGCATATTTTTTCTGCTTAGGTGACCCTGTTTTTGAGCTTGCATGTCAAATTTATATGGTCAAAAGTAGTTTTAATGCATGATATATCCTCTAGGCACTTGTGGGAGTAGTTGCTATCAATTTTGTTGAGTTTTGTTCACTTTTATTTTGAAGTTACTAAAAATTTCAGAAATTTTTCATAGGAAGAAATATGTTTAGGAAAATGTACCAAGTGGTCCTTCAAGGAAGCAAGGACCCAGGCTTGCAATACGCGATGCCGATGATGAACCACCGAGGGAAGCTCAGGTGCGGGCTTGTGAATGGCCGTCAGAGGACTTTATGGATCGAGCAGGAATCAAGGAAGAATTTAACGCATATGTGCGTAATGCCGTTCTTGAGAGCTTCGAGGCAGATAAGTGCGGCCAATACCACTCTCTCACTGATTCCTTTGTGAGAAGGTTTGAATTTTCATCATCACGCAATTCTCAAACTGTCCTATTTGATCTTTATGAAAATTCTTATACTATGGACTTAGAGGATTTTAATACTGCTTGCAAACTTCCACAATGGGGCAGCACTAGTGAGCCTCACAAATCTGAGTTTAGAGATTTTCGTGATAGTATAACTGTGGGGGAATCTAGAGATATAACACAAGCTACCAAAGGGAGCATTCATTTTCCTGCTATACATTATTTTGCTCTCTTCATAGGTAGGTGCATAAATGGTAAGGATGAAGCATGCCACATGTGTGTCCCTGACCTCAGTGTTCTCAGGAGTGCTGTATTAGGAGATAAATATTATAATTTGGGAGCCATTGTAGCACGTAGGTTGCATAATAATAGAATTAATGGAGATTTCTTTGGTGGAATTTATGCAACCCGTCTAGCTAATTTTCTTGATATACCCATACGTGGGTATGATATTGAGTTGCCTCCTGTTTATTTAGATTACGAGGCTATGGTTCGTCATCAGTTTGTTGAGAGGAACGATCAGTTTCTCTAGTACCGACTAATCGTTGACAGACGACGCACCTATCACGTCGCTCTCCCTGCTCCTACTTTCTTTGACTTTTAGTCAAAAGGGATATATGTTATAACCAGGGAGGAGGCGACCGAGTACAAGAGGTGGGCAGAGATAGCTCGCCTCCAAGCTGCAGCTCATCAGGCAATTGCCGCTGCATCTCAGTACGACCCCAGCTACAAGTTTGGATATCCGCCAGGCCACCCGTGGCCATAGACCAACTTAGGCGAAAAGCCTAAGCTTGGGGGAGTACGTATTTCTCACTGACATTACATTTATGTTCACACACTCATTGCTAGTTGTTGGTGCTCATAGTTTTTCATTGTATCATCCATGCTAGTTTATTTTCCTTTTTATGTTTCTTCTTGTGTGTTTAATAAACCTTAAGAAAAACAAAAAAAATAGTTGTAAGCTTTTAATTAGTTTACTTTCCATGCTTGTAGTAGTAATTAAAAAGAAAACCCAAAAAGATTTCTCGTTCTTCTTTTGCTTGTTGGGAGCTTTCCCGTGTAAATAGTTTTATTTCTTTTCTTTTTCTTTGGGGGTCGAGAGGAGAAGACCATAATGAAAATGTTGAGTGGCTCTCATATGCATTATTGTTGATCTAACAACGAGCCCATATTACCTTGTCCTCTCTCTTGAATTGAATGCTTGCAGATTCCAGCTTAGTCCAATGCACGTGCACTATTATTATTATCTACACTATTCGGTCGTGCAAGTGAAAGGCAATAATGATGATTATATGATGAACTTATTGAGATGAGAAAAGCTGGTATGAACTCGACCTCTCTTATTTTTGTAAATATGATTAGTTCATCATTCCTGATTCAGCCCATTATGAAAGAAACATATTTGCAATGACAATTAGAGATTATAGTTGCTTATGCCATGCTTAATTAGCTATGAGCTTATAATGGTTTACCTTGTGTAACACCCCGGATGTAACTTACCATATTTGTACTCCAACTCTTCCCATTTTTGGCTCTAAGTTATGAGATTCATGGTTGGGTTCTTGTCTTTGTTTTGCATTTTTCTCATGTCATGCATATCATATCATGTCATCATGTGCATCGCATTTGCATACGTGTTTGTCTCATGCATCCGAGCATTTTCCCCGTTGTCCGTTTTGCAATCCGACACTCCTACGTCCTCCGGCGCCCTCCTTTTTGTCTCTTTTTCGTGTGCGGGTGTTAAACTTTCTCGGAATGGACTGAGATTTGCCAAGCGGCCTTGGTACACCACCGGTAGACCGCCTGTCAAGTTTCGTGCCATTTGGAGTTCGTTTGATACTCCAACGGTTAACCGGGGAACCGTAAAGGCCTTGTGTGTGTTGCAGTCCAACACCCCTCCAAACTGGCCCAGTAACCCATCCAAAACCCCTCCATCCTCTCGGCCGTTTGATCACAATTGCGTGGCCGAAAACCGCACTCCATTTGGACTCTCCTAGCTCCCGCTACCTATAAAAACACCTCCCCCTCCGAAATCCGGGTCGAAACCCTAGCTCCCCCTCCCTCTTGCTCGCCGAACATGTCCGCGCGCAGCCGGACAGATTCCGCTGCCGCCCCGCACCAATTGTGAGCCGCCACGTGTCCCGCGTGCCCACCTCCGCTGTCGGCCCGGCGAGCCCACAGCGGGCCTGCCCGGCCCGAGCCGCCGCGCTCCTCCGCCCGTTCGCCCCGACGCCGCACGTCGCCCCCGCCGCCGTGCCGGACCTCGCCGGCGCCGCCCCGCTCCTTCCTCCGCAACTCCACCGCGCCGCGCTGGCGACCACATCGAACACCGCGCGCCCCAGCTCTGACCCGACGAACTCCTCCTCTGGCAAGTCCAACTCCGGCGCCCACCATCTTCCCTTTTCTCAAGCGAGAGCTCCGGTGAACCCTGGGTTCCGCGCGCGCCAGATCTGGATCTGGAAAACCCTAGGGTTGACTTCGAAATTCCTCTAAGTCATTTTATATTGCATTTTCAGCCCATGTTCATTGCATCATAACTCTGTGACCGTAGCTCCGTTTTGTGCATGCAATATATCAGAATGTTCATCATGATGTGATCTTCATTTTGTTCCACTATGACCTGCTTGTTTGAGTCCATCTTGATGCCCAAATTGTTGATGCAGGAGTGCTATAAAATGTTAGTTCCTGTTACTTAGCAGATCTTGAGCATTTGTCATTTTTCCATGATTATTGTGTGTTGCATATGAGCATGAGCTCTACATGTGTTTTGGGATATGCCATGCCATCTTTACAGGGGTGTATGCCATGTATTTTTGTGATCAATGTGGTGACTAGCACAAGCATGCAAAGTAGCTCTCATGATGTTGCTGTTTTCAGAGACTTAGAATTTCACCAAGTCTTTGCTCTGCTGTTATTTTTAAGCCATGTATTCATGTTGCTACAGTGAGATCCATGCTTCTTTTGAGTATGTTTAGTAAGGATGATTTGGACATATGGTCATGCTCTATCCATCCATGCCCATGTTTGCATTTATGGAGTGCCCTAGCATGACTCAATCTTGCTCTACTTTTGCTATAAAATGTTCCTGGCAGGTTGTTTACGTGTTAATCAATTTTGCCAAGGTTGTTGTAGTTGATCCACGCATGCTATGAGATTATTCTTGACATGGTTATCTTCATGAACATGTCCTCTTACTATTGCTATGCTTATCTTGTCATGCAATGCCTTGTGGTGAGTGTATCGAGCTCGCAAAGAGGCCTTCATAATTCTGTTTTTGCCATGTCCAGTTTTCTGCCAAGTCTGAATCTGTTAACGAAACTTGCTATGTTTACATGGGTGCCATCATATTTTCCGTGCCCTTTTGGCTTATGGTCAGTAAGGGACTTTTGTTATATGCTTTGATTAGATTCATTCCATGCCTTTGTTTGCTATGTTTTGTTCCTATAGCATGTTGATATCTTGCTCCAAACATTGCTTCCTGATGTTAATTCCTGCCATGTTAGTATTTTCACTAAGTCTGTGATGCTGATATCTTTTGCACTTTTGCCATGCTTGTTTGAACCTGCTATTGTGTGATTTAGCCGTAGCTCAGTGTTCATCTTTGTCAAGCATCTTGAGTAGAGCACTGCCATGTGCTTTGTTGCTATGTTAGATTGCAGTAGCTTAGTTTCTTGTTGCATTTTAGATGGCATCATGCTGTTAATCGCAGAATAGTGCCATTATTGTTTTGCTTGCCATTTGCAAATCGTGCATCCGATCCCGGTGATCTTTATATCGATTTTGACCGAAATCAACTCATCTTTCCAGCGGCACACTCGGTTTGCCAAGTTGATGCCTGGTTCAATATTTTCCTTCCGGAGCACGCATATGCATTGCATATCACATCCCGCATATGATGTCATGTTTTGCATCATGTTGCTTGCGCATTGCACCGTGGTTGATTGTGGTTTCTTTTGCTTGTGTTATTGCTTTGGGTAGAGCCGGGAGATGATTACGTGATCGAGGAACCCATTGAGTACGCTTACTAGGATCAAGCTTACGTCAACTCGGAGAACTTTGCAAGCAAGATGACCATACCCTCGAAATCACTTCTATCTTTGCTTGCTAGTTGTTCGCTCTATTGCTATGCCGCGATGCCTACCACTTGCTATATCATGTCTCCCATATTGCCATGACAAGACTCTAACCTACCTTTTCGTAGCAAACCGTTGTTTGGCTATGTTACCGCTTTGCTTAGCCCCTCTTATAGCGTTGCTAGTTGCGGGTGAAGATGGAGTTTGTTCCTTATTGGAACATGATTATTGTTGGGATATCATTACTATTATATCTTGTTTACTTTAATGCATCTATATACTTGGTAAAGGGTGGAAGGCTCGGCATTATGCCTGGTGTTTTGTTCCACTCTTGCCGCCCTAGTTTCCGTCATACCGGTGTTATGTTCCTTGATTTTGCGTTCCTTACGCGGTTGGGTTATAATGGAACCCCTTGACAGTTCGCCTTGAATAAAACTCCTCCAGCAAGGCCCAACCTTGGTTTTACCATTTGCCACCTAAGCCTTTTTCCCTTGGGTTCCGTGGACTCAAGGGTCATCTTTATTTTAAACCCCCGGGCTAGTGCTCCTCTGAGTGTTGGTCCAACCTATCAGCAGCCGGTGGCCACGAGGGGCAACTCTGGGTTGGCCTACCGGAATCTTGGACAATCTGGTGTGCCCTGAGAATGAGATATGTGTAGCTCCTATCGGGATTTGTTGGCACATTCGGGTGGCTTTGCTGGTCTTGTTTTACCATTGTCGAAATGTCTTGTAACCAGGATTCCGAGTCTGATCGGGTCTTCTTGGGAGAAGGAATATCCTTCATTGACCGTGAGAGCTTGTGATGGGCTAAGTTAGGACACCCCTGCAGGGTTTTGAACTTTCGAAAGCCGTGCCCGCGGTTATGGGCAGATGGGAATTTGTTAATATCCGGTTGTAGAAAACCTTGACACTTAACTTAATTAAAATGAATCAACATCGTGCGTAGCCATGATGGTCTCTTTTCGATGGAGCCTGGGAAGAGAACATGGTCTCGTGTTATGCTTGAACGTAAGTAGTTTCAGGATCACTTCTTGATCATTATAGCTTCTCGACTGTGCTTTGCTTCTCTTCTCGATCTCATTTGCGTAAGTTAGCCACCATATATGCTAGTGCTTGCTGCAGCTCCACCTCACTACCTTTTCCTACCCATAAGCTTAAATAATCTTGATCGCGAGGGAGTGAGATTGCTGAGTCCCCGTGACTCACATATTACATCACCAGGTGCAGGTGCCGACGATGCCAGTGTAGGCGATGCGACCGAACTCAAGTGGGAGTTCGACGAGGATTTTGGATGTTACTATGTTTCCTTTTTGGACGATCAGTAGTGGAGCCTAGTTGGGGCGATCGGGGATCTATGCATTTGGGGTTGTCTTTCTTTATTTGTTTTTGTAGTCGGATCTTGATTGTATTCTGGATGATGTAATGCTATATTTATGTATTGTATGAACTGACAATTGTAAGCCAACTCTTTATCCCTTTCTTATTCAGTACATGGGATGTGTAAAGTTTACCCCTCTTGCGACATGCCTACTATGCGGTTATGCCTCTAAGTCGTGCTCCGACACGTGGGAGATATAGCCGCATCGTGGGTGTTACACCTTGCATGCCAACATGCTATTAAAATAGTTGTGATGTGGTATGATAGGGTGGTATCCTCTTTTGAACGATTCGAGTGGCTTGACTTGGCACATGTTCACGCATGTAGTTGAAACAAAATCAACACAGCCTCTACGATATTTATGTTCATGGTGCATTATATCCTACTCATGCTTGCATTTGGTGTTGATTAATTTTAATGCATGTTCATGACTGTTGTCGCTCTCTAGCTGGTCGCTTCCCAGTCTTTTGCTAGCCTTCACTTGTACTAAGCGGGAATAATGCTTGTGCATCCAATTCCATAAACCCCAAAGTTATTCCATATGAGTCCACCATACCTACCTATATACGGTATCTACCTGCCGTTACAAGTAAATTTGTATGTGCCAAACTCTAAACCTTCAAATGAAATTCTGTTTTCTATGCTCGAATAGCTCATGTATCAACTAGGGCTGTCTGTATCTTCCATGTTAGGCGGGTTATTCTCAAGAGGAGTGGACTCCACTCCTCACTCACGAGAAAATGGCTGGTCACCGGGATGCCCAGTCCCATGCTTTATGCAAATCAAATCAAAATAACTGCAAACAAAACTCCCCCGGGACTCTTGTTAGTTGGAGGCACTCGTTGTTTCGAGCAAGCCATGGATTGATGCTTGTTGGTGGAGGGGGAGTATAAACTTTACCATTCTATTTGGGAACCACCAATAATGTGTGTAGCATGGAAGATATCGCCATCTCTTGGTTGTTATGTTGACAATGAAAGTATGCTTCTCAAAATATTATTCACATCTATTTCAAAATCGAGCTCTGGCACCTCTACAAATCCCTGCTTCCCTCTGCGAAGGGCCTATCTATTTACTTTCATGTTGAGTCATCATCCTCTTATTAAAAAGCACCAGCTGGAGAGCACCACTATCATTTGCATCCATTACTGTTAGTTTACATTGAGTATGACTTGACTGGATCTCTTTTACCATGAATTACAATGTCTAGTCAGTCCTTGATCTTTAAAGGCGCTCTGCATTTATGTTTTGCGGTCTCACAAAGGGCTAGCGAGATACCATCTTGTTATATCATATCATGATTGTTTTGATAAAGTGTTGTCATCCGAGATTTATTATTATTGCTCGCTAGTTGATTATGCCATTGATATGAGTAAATGTGAGACCTAAGTGCTATTGTGAATATGGTTAGTTCATAATCTTTGCTGAAAACTTGAATGCTGGCTTTACATATCTACAACAACAAGAGCAAACAGAGTTTGTAAAAGTTCTTCTTTATCACTTTCAGTTTATCAACTGAATTGCTTGAGGACAATCGAAGGTTTAAGCTTAGGGGAGTTGATACGTCTCTGTCGTATCTACTTTTCCAAACACTTTTGCCCTTGTTTTGGTCTCTAACTTGCATGATTTGAATGGAAATAACCTGGATTGACGCTGTTTTCAGCAGAATTGCCATGGTGTTATTTTTGTGTAGAAATAAAAGTTCTCGGAATGACCTGAAAATCAACGGAGAATTATTTTGGAATATATAAAAAATACTGGAAGGAAGATCCACGTCAGGGGGGCTCCACCTGTCCACAAGGGTGGGGGGAGCGCCCTACCCTCCTGGGCGCGCTCCCTGCCTCGTGGGCCTCCTGACGCTCCACCAACCTCAACCTTGACTCCATATATTCATTTTCGGGGAGAAAAAACCAGAGAGAAGGATTCATCACGTTTTATGATACAGAGCCGCCACCAAGCCCTAAACTCTCTCGGGAGGGCTGATCTTGAGTCTGTTCGGGGCTCTAGAGAGGGGAATTCGTCGCCATCGTCATCATCAACCTTCCTCCATCACCAATTTCATGA
Source organism: Triticum aestivum (assembly GCF_018294505.1). Classification (NCBI taxonomy): domain Eukaryota; kingdom Viridiplantae; phylum Streptophyta; class Magnoliopsida; order Poales; family Poaceae; genus Triticum; species Triticum aestivum. The sequence continues at coordinate 413,120,280 of NC_057797.1, read as the reverse complement.
TGCGCACCGCCGTGCGTGAGTAATTCCATCGTAGGCTTGCCGGACGGTGATGGGTTGGATGGGATTTATCATGTAATCGAGTTAGTTTTTGTTAGGGTTTGATCCCTAGTGTCCACTATGTTCTGAGATTGATGTTGCTATGACTTTGCTATGCTTAATGCTTGTCACTAGGGCCCGAGTGCCATGATTTCAGATCTGAACTTATTATGCTTTCATCAATATATGAGAGTTCTTGATCCTATCTTGCAAGTCTATAGTCACCTACTATGTGTTATGATCCGGCAACCCCGAAGCGACAATAGTCGGGACCACTCCCGGTGATGACCGTAATTTGAGGAGTTCATGTATTCACTATGTGTTAATGCTTTGTTCTGGTACTCTATTAAAAGGAGGCCTTAATATATCTTAGTTTCCAATAGGACCCCGCTGCCACGGGAGGGTGGGACAAAAGATGTCATGCAAGTTCTTTTCCATAAGCACGTAGGACTATATTCGGAATACATGCCTACATTACATTGATGAATTGGAGCTAGTTCTGTGTCACCCTATGTTATGACTTTTACATGATGAACCACATTCGGCATAATTCTCCATCACCGATCCATTGCCTATGAGCTTTCCATATAGTGTTCTTTGCTTATTTACTTTTCCGTTGGTATTGTTATCATCACTATAAAACACAAAAATATTACTTTTGCTACCGTTACCTTTACCACTGTTACCACTACTATCATATTACTTTGCTACTAAATACCTTGTTGCAGATATTAAGTTTCCAGGTGTGGTTGAATTGACAACTCAGCTGCTAATACTTGAGAATATTCTTTGGCTCCCCTTGTGTCGAATCAATAAGTTTGGGTTGAATACTCTACCCTCGAAAACTGTTGCAATCCCCTATAGTTGTGGGTTATCACGAATCCGTTGATCGATGCCTTGGCAAGTACACTCCGGAAAGGCTGTCGGTGTTGGCGTGACTTTTGTGCCGATAGCCGTTGGATTGTTCAGAAGGCATGAACAGAAGGGAAGAGAAACTCGCCGTGCCCGACACCTTATCCTGCCGCCTGTAATATATATAGATGGTTTTGACCGACCCCTACCGGGGGCTGGAGATAGATGCACGTGCAACACCATCCTTCCCAAAAGCATACTAGCCCAACAAGCGGCCACGGCAGAAAGTATTGGATGGGGACACAGATAAGAGCTAAGTTCATGCCGTCATCGCGTTATCATGTTTCCTTTTTGATTTACATTTTTCGTTTACCCCTTGAGTACCGAAGTGTTCGTGCAATGAAATATTTGACAAAATGGTACCTCTGCTAGGTTCTTGTCCGCACACTCGTTCTGATCAGAGCCTGCTCGCGGAATGAGTGGCTGCATCAGAAACTACTGAGGAAAAACCTACCGGGACGCATCCACGCTAAAATAACTGTTAAGGGAAAGACCATTACAACTATTGCAGCAATACGATACCGGCAGGCAGCCTGAATGTGCAGTAGAGACTAATCATACGAACACTACATGGATAAACCTCAAAAGGGATAAATATGCAATTTAGATTAAGCAAAAGTATCAAGAACCACATGAAGCATAAATAGAACAACCTCTAAACATAGGACATGCATCATTGTTTTGGTTACAGGCCAGCATGGTGGCAAGGGAAGTTCAGCACTAGGCCTGGCGGCTTGGTGAAGCTGCCGGGACATCGAGGACCCTGGCGGCGAGTGGGGCGGCTTTCTCCCGGCGGCGGAAACGTCTGCTCCTGATGACCCACAAGTGTAGGGGATCTATCGTATTCCTTTCGATAAGTAAGAGTGTCGAACCCAACGAGGAGCAGAAGGAAATGATAAGCAGTTTTCAGTAAGGTATTCTCTGCAAGCACTGAAATTATCGGTAACAGATAGTTTCGTGATAAGGTAATTCGTAACGGGTAACAAGTAATAAAAGTAAATAAGGTGCAACAAGATGGCCCTATCCTTTTTGTAGCAAAGGACAAGCCTGGAAAAACTCTTATATAATGGAAAGCGCTCCCGAGGACACATGGGAATTATCATCAAACTAGTTTTCATCACGTTCATATGATTCGTGTTCGGTACTTTGATAATTTGATATGTGGGTGGACCGGTGCTTGGGTACTGCCCTTCCTTGGACAAGCATCCCACTTATGATTAACCCCTATTGAAAGCATCCGCAACTACAAAAGAAGTATTAAGGTAAACCTAACCATAGCATGCAACATATGGATCCAAATCAGCCCCTTACGAAGCAACTCATAAACTAGGGTTTAAGCTTCTGTCACTCTAGCAACCCATCATCTACTTATTACTTCCCAATGCCTTCCTCTAGGCCCAAACAATGGTGAAGTGTCATGTAGTCAACGTTCACATGACACCACTAGAGGAGAGACAACATACATGTCATCAAAATATCGAACGAATACCAAATTCACATGACTACTTATAGCAAGACTTCTCCCATGTCCTCAGGAACAAACGTAACTACTCACAAATCATATTCATGTTCATAATCAGAGGGGTATTAATATGCATAAAGGATCTGAACATATGATCTTCCACCAAATAAACCAACTAGCATCAACTACAAGGAGTAATCAACACTACTAGCAACCCACAGGTACCAATCCGAGTCTTTGGGACATAGATTGGATACAAGAGATGAACTAGGGTTTGAGATGAAATAGTGATGGTGAAGATGTTGCTGGAGATTGACCCCCTCTCGATGAGAGGATTGATGGTGATGACGATGATGATGATTTCCCCCTCCCGGAGGGAAGTTTCCCCAGCAGAACAGCTCCACCCGAGCCCTAGATTGGTTCCGCCAAGGTTCCGCCTCATGGCGGCGGAGCTTCGTCCCGTGAGCTAGCTTATGAGTTTTTCCTCGACGAAAGACTCCGTATAGCCAAATATGGGCATCAGAGGGCTGCCAGGGGGCCCAAGAGGCAGGGGGCGCGCCCAGGGTGGTAGGGCGCGCCCCACACCCTCGCGGATGGTGGGTGGCCCCCCTCTGGTACTTCTTTCGCCCAATATTTTTTATATATTCTAAAACGTGCTCCTGTGAAGTTTCAGGACTTTTGGAGTTGTGTAGAATAGGTCTCTAATATTTGCTCCTTTTCCAGCCCAGAATTCCAGCTGCCGGCGTTCTCCCTCTTCATATAAACCTTGTAAAATAAGAGAGAATAGGCATAAGTATTGTGACATAATGTGTAATAATAGTCCATAATGCAATAAATATCGATATAAAAGCATGATGCAAAATGGACGTATCAACTCCCCCAAGCTTAGACCTCACTTGTCCTCAAGCGAAAGTAGATATCAAAAAATATGTCCACGTGTTTAGAGATAGAGGTGTCGATAAAATAAAATACGAACATGAGGGCATCATGATCATTCTTGGGATAACAACATATATAAATATTGTCATATGATTTCTTATGCTAAAGTAACAATTCATTCACAATTTCAAGTATGAATGAGCAACTTTATTGAGAACCAACAAACTATAATCTCAGTCATTGAAGCAATTGCAATTTGTCATAAACTCAGAAAGAGTCAATATAAGAGCTTTTCAGCAAGTCCACATACTCAATCATCATTAAGTCTTTCACAATTGCTAACACTCATGCAATATTTATGGTTGTGAAGTTTTAATCGGACACAAAGAAAGATTGGGGATTATAGTTTTGCATCCCAAACTTTTACCTCAAGGGTAATGTCAACAATAATAGTTCATGAAAACTCACATCCAATTAGCTATATATATATATATCAGGATCTTTCCAACACATTGTGCTTGCCAAAGTATAAAATGTAAAAAGGAAATGTGAAGATCACCGTGACTCTTGCATGAAGTATAAGACAATAATAAAAGATAGGCCCTTCGCAGAGGGAAGCAGAGGTTGTCATGTGCTTTTATGGTTGGATGCACAAAATCTTAATGCGAAAGAACGTCATTTTATATTGCCACTTGTGATATGAACCTTTATTATGCAGTCCGTCGCTTTTATTTCTTCCACATCACAAGATCATATAAAGCTTATTTTCTCCACACTAATAAATCATACATATTTAGAGAGCAATTTTTATTGCTTGCAACAATGAAAACTTATTTAAAGGATCTTACTCAATCCATAGGTAGATATGGTGGACTCTCATGGAAAAACTTGGTTTAAGGATATTTGGAAGCACAAGTAGTATCTCTACTTGGTGCAAAGAATTTTTCTAGCATGAGAGGGAAAGGCAAGCTCAATGTTGTGGAATTGTCACGGCAGATGTCCTTAGTGTCAGGACTTAGTCGCGAGGCCAACGCATCTATGTGGTAGCTTGAGAGGGGTTGAGCGGGACGAGAGACACGATGTTTTTACCCAGGTTCGGCCCCTCACGGTGGAGGTAAAAGCCTACATCCTGCTTCATTGGTATTGATGATGATGATCACGGTTACAAGAGTGCTCTATCTTGAGAGCTATTGTCTAAACCTAACTTGTCCAACTCGTGGAACTTGTGAATCTTGTCCCTCTTGGGGTTCCCTTCCCCTCCTTATATATGTTGAAGGGGCGGGTTACATGTAGAGTCCTATTAGGATTAGGACTAGTCTATCTTAATACAAAACGGATACAAGTCCGGGTCTTAACTCCTTTTAAGGTAAATATTCCTCATGCCTTTCCTCTTAAACCGGCCCACCATTAACATAAACCGGCCTTCTGGGCCTTGGGCCTTGTCATTCATCTGACCCGTCCGCCGGGTCACCAGTGTGTCATAATGTTCCGGCGGGTTGCTTGTAAACCGCCGGGTCAGGGCGGGTCGCCGGTGAATCACCAAGTGTAAATCGGGTCTCAAGTAAACCGCCAAGTCCAGCCGGGTTATACTTCCGGCCGGTTTACGCCGCGGGGTATATCCCCGACATTAGCCCCCAGTTTAATTTGGATTTATCCATGTTAAACTGATCCTGTAAAACAAACACAAGAGCAAATTTGACAGATTATGCTCCGGGTTAAGAATTCTTGTAAACCGGCATCTGATGATCCTTAAGTCCTTGTCATTTCCTCCTTCTAGAAAATCCGGGTTAACAAGCCAGCTTTATACTCAATTTGTTGACATTGGTTTCTCATAGAGAAATATTGTGAAGAATAATCCACTTGACTCGGCTTCCAAAGCGCCGGTTTAAGAAATATGGGTCTTGAAATACTTATCTGATATTCAGCCGGCTTGAAGATGTAAAACTTGCCGGTTTAATATTACCAAAATGGCCGATTTATAAATATTGATGGCACCGGGTCATAATTGTTGTCGACACCGGGTCATGTAATTGACCTTCCTGATTTGCTCAAAATAGATAAAATGAAGATGTTCCTCCTTTATATACATAATACCTGTAGCCCCCAAGTCTTAAGAGGAGAACATAGTGATAACTTAAGACTTGCTCCAATAAGTTTTTCAACCTTAAAGAAATCCGGTTTGTTCATCTCAATCATATAAACTGAATACTCCATATATGTAGCCCCCAAGTGCCGGGTTGTCATGCTTGTAGCAACCTGGGACTTGTAATTGCTTATAAAAACTTCAATCAGTGTAACCCCCAAGGGCTGGGTCATTATGCAATAATGAGTAGGGACTTTGTAAATATAAGCATGTAGATTTTAGCAGTGATGTGTAGCCCCCAAGGGCCGGCTTAGTAAGATAATACTGAACCGCGACTTGATATATACTTCAATGAAAATAACATCTTATAATGTAGCTTCCATCGTAGGGCTTGAACCCACGTCCACAAGGTTAAGAGCTTTGTGCTTTACAAACTGAGCAATGGATCCTTCAATATTATGGACGAAAAACTTGTGTACCTTGAATTGTTGACATGAGCAATTGGTAGCCCCCAAGGGCTGGCTCATTATAATATGATGAGTCGGGTCTTCAATAAGACTAGTAAAAATGACTTTGCATTAGCCCCCAAGTGTCATGATGCATGCTTGCAGCGACATGAGACTTGCATGTAATCTCGATTTGAATAATGTAGCCCCCAAGTGCCGGGTTGTAAGCCTGCAGCGACTCGGGACTATTCCTTCAATTGTAGAATAAATCATATCTATTGATAATATGATAGCCATTGCGCTAAAGCAATTTTGAAAACCTCAATAATACCGGTTATTAATAACCATAAAAATCCAGCCATGTTGGCTATTCAAGATAATATAATCCGGTGAAAACCTTATTCATTCAATATCATAATGAAAATTCAGCCAAACTTGGCTATTTGAATAATATAACCCAATGATTTATAAGCGCATGATTCCAATGGCGCAATCCAAATATATATACTGGCGACTTATAGTCCAAAGCCAGGCCGGTTTAACAAACCTGTTTCTGCATACAACAAGTTTAAAGTGTCCTGGCAGTTTACCGCCGGACGGGTCATAATGCCCAACACATAATCCGGGTTTATAACCAAGGCTGCACTTAAGAATAATCAAATATGAAATATATCATACCTGTGACATTGAATCACATTGTTGGTTTTACCAACTTTTTGTAGTAAGGGTGATAACCCAAATCTTGAGTACTGATACTCCTTCCATATTGTGCCGGTTTATGATAAAACCGTGCCGGGTTGTGATAAACACCATTTTACTCCATAATAGGATGGTAACAGAAAATCAAACCGGGCAGATAATCTCCGGATTAAGATTTGACCGTGTTCCATCAATTTGTAATTGACAGTTTGAACTGGTTTAAAATTTTGTCGGTTTAAAAACGCAACAAAAAATAAAAGAAACAATTATCAAGGAAAATATTGAAGCAAAGGCAATGATAAAACCATTTGCAAAAAGAGGCTTATTGAGCCGATCAGATGGTGTTACCATGGTCGGACACGACCAAGCTCCCCAATGGTGTAGCTATGGTTCAAGTCAGCCAGGTCCCCAAATGAAACCGTGGCATTATGCCGATCAAGAGGCATGGCAATGGTTCGGGTCCGACCAAGCCCCCAAGTGATTCTATGGTCTTAGGCCGATCAAGAGGCGTGACTGGTTCAGACTTGACCATGTCCCCAAGTGATCTGGTGGCTTTCGCCTATCAAAAGGTGTTGCATTGTTTCGGACACGACCAAGCCCCCAAGTGATGTTTATAAAATTTTCAAGGGGTAAACCGGAGGCCGCTTTAAGAATGAACAGCTCCTTGTAACCACGCATGATGTAAAAGAATAGAGACCCCGCTTTATGAAGCAGAAGCCCCCATGTGATCAATAATATGTCAGGCCAGTAAGGCGGGATACCCATGTTTGAACCGCACATCATGGCAGCAGGTCCTCTTTGGCAATTTTTAACTTTTTGCAAGAGATAAATTCTTCTTGAACCAGGATCTTGAACCAGATATTGAGAGCTTCAAAGCTTTGTGGGAGATATCTTTCCCTTGAACCGGATTTTAAACCGGAATCTTCATTTTCAGCCGGAAATTTTCTGACGGCCTTTAAACTCGAACTTACGAGAAGCTAATTCCTTTTTGAACCAGACATTGTTAAATCGGATTTGAGCGCTTCAGTGCTTTGTGGGAGAAAGATGTCTCTTGAGCTGGATTCTAAACCAGAGTCATTTCTACTGACCTGGAACTTCTTGATCGAGCCAGGATTTTATAACTGTCATATACTTTCTAAGCCGGAAATTTGTTGACGGCCTTTAAACTTTCATCAATATAACAGTAGCCTTCGGGACCGGGTTATCCTCCCCTCCATGGTCATGGGGTTCTTAAATTTGCTAAAACTGGCAAGATTCGCTGAGTCATGTCATTGTAGCCCCCGAGTTTCAAAGGTGACTCGAGGAGTTGGCTTGAGACTCTCCATATTTGACCATGATATAAACCGGCATAACTTGTATATCATTGGCGTTGATAGCACGATGTGAATCCATAGAAGGTTGAGGTGACTGCGGCGGGTTGTAAATGATCCCATATGAGCCGTGTCAGGAACTCGGCCAATGGTTCCTTCCAACCGACGATTTGAAGTTAATCAAAACTGTAGTGGCGGCGACTTGTGCGCCTGCCCATTGAACCATCCAGTGCAAACGGTGGTTGATGATAATTTGTCTCCAATTTGAAAGAAAACCGTGCTACCCAAGCTGTGACTTGCTCATACCCAATAAACAGCTCATGCAGACAGGTGCGGCCCGGTATGTTGATGTAGACCAGGCCGCGAGAGACGGACAGCAAAGACGACCACAATATCAGAGGCAGCTCGTACAGATGAGTTAGCCGCATGTCACGGCATTGCAAGACGGTGCGGACGGGGAAAATCGGTACCGGTGTTGTAAACCGGCACGGACAGACGAATTAATGTAGACCGGGTCCGCAGAGGCGTCAGCTTTGTGCACGTCCATTGAACAGCAATCAAACGCGATCCCGGCAAGTCGATGTAAACCGGGCCGCAAGGGCGACGACTTGTGCGCGTCCATTCAACGGGTAATATCTCACGGACTATCGCCGGGTGGAGCATTATCAGCCCGTGCTCCATATCATGGTATAAACCACATTTGTAGGGAATAATTATCATGTATACAAAAATATACAGATCAAAGTAATTGTTCTTTGACAAAAACAATATGCACTAATAATTAAACTTAGATGGATGTCACCTGATTTTTTTTGTCGGATGAACGTGGATACTGGGATCAAAACATATCAAATGTCTGATGTCTCCACGTGACCTTCTCCTGATCAAAACATGGTGCGACGAGGTGGCATCAGCCACAGAGGGGACGGACCGTCGGCGGGGGTAGCTCAAAGGAACGCAGTGAGGTAAACCGGCAATGACTTCAACACGGCACTTGGCGGTTCAGAGGCCGGTTTGACGCAGCCCGACGGGGCTGGTGCAAAGTGAATTAGAGGCGGGTGCACGGGTGGAATGTCTACTGGTACCGAGGAAAAGCAAAGCGACGCGAGGTCTGCATGGGGACAGCTCAGAGATCGAGTCTGGCTTCTTTCTTCTCTTATTCCGATGGAATTGTTCCCTTTCCTTTTTGTTGACTCTGGTATTTGACCATTGACCACTTGCGTATTAGCAATACTTAGCACCATGTTGATTTGATGGATTATCATCATCCATTGGTGTGGACTGTAGACGCGAAAAATCATGCGGCGGCTGCTCCTTTTCCTATCAGATCTCTCTCTTTCTTTCTTTTTTTTACGCTGAGCAATCCGGCTTAGATCAGCTTATTATGCATAGCAACCTTGGCAACCAGTAATATGTCTCGGTGGACATGGCATCCGATGGTAAAAACAAAGGCCGGACTAACTCTGTACTAGTGCCTCCATACGTCATAGTGGGTACCGGCATAGTAGTTGATGATTTGTTTTTGGTCTCCCTGAGAAGGAATCAATGACCGGTCACCTCTGCAATTACGGCCAAAGAATCAAACAGCTGCCTTAGACTTTGACGCCACCCCACGTGTTCCAATTTGGAATAGAAGCAGCAGCAGCGCCTGCGCATAGGACGACGCGTACATACTCATCTCGGATTCGACGACTTGGATAGATGGCTCGGCCTCTGACCCGGATACGAGTAGCGGCTTTTGGGTCGAATCTCAATATTGTTCGCGCTGCTCAAATCGGCTTTCTTCATGTGGAAACTTGCGAACTTCTCAAACCCTAAAAAGATCCCTTCAAGAACTCAACACCATCGTGCGCAAGCCCCATGGTGGGCGCCAACTGTCGTGGAATTGTCACAGCAGATGTCCTTAGTGTCAGGACTTAGTTGCGAGGCCAACGCATCTATGTGGTAGCTTGAGAGGGGTTGAGCGGGCGAGAGACACGATGTTTTTACCCAGGTTCGGCCCCTCACGGTGGAGGTAAAAGCCTACATCCTGCTTCATTGGTATTGATGATGATGATCACGGTTACAAGAGTGCTCTATCTTGAGAGCTATTGTCTAAACCTAACTTGTCCAACTCGTGGAACTTGTGAATCTTGTCCCTCTTGGGGTTCCCTGCCCCTCCTTATATATCTTGAAAGGGCGGGTTACATGTAGAGTCCTATTAGGATTAGGACTAGTCTATCTTAATACAAAACGGATACAAGTCTGGGTCTTAACTCCTTGTAAGGTAAATATTCCTCATGCCTTTCCTCTTAAACCGGCCCACCATTAACATAAACCGGCCTTCTGGGCCTTGGGCCTTGTCATTCATATGACCCGTCCGCCGGGTCACCAGTGTGTCATAATGTTCCGGCGGGTTGCTTGTAAACTGCCGGGTCAGGGCGGGTCGCCGGTGAATCGCCAAGTGTAAACCGGGTCTCAAGTAAACTGCCAAGTCCAGCCGGGTTATACTTCCGGCTGGTTTACGCCACGGGGTATATCCCCGACACTCAACATGTTGGATGATCCATGACAATAAAATTTATTTCAGATGCAAGAAAACATAACCCATTACATTGTCTTCCTTGTCCAACATCAACTCTTTAGCATGTCATATTTTAATGAGTGCTCACAATCATAAAAGATGTCCAAGATAGTATATTTATATGTGAAAACCTCTCTTTCTTTATTACTTCCTATTAATTGCAACAATGACCAAAACTATGTTTGTCAACTCTCGACAACTTTTATTCATCATACTCTTTACATGTGAAGTCATTACTCTCCATAAGATCCATATGATCTCTTTATTTCTTTTTATTCTATCTCTTTTATTTTTATTCCCTCGAGATCATAGCAATATAATCAAGCACTTGACTCAACACTAATCTTTATTATATATAGCTCACGGACTCGATTACATAGAAGGATCATAAAGCAAAACTCAAAACTAGATCATACTAAAATTTTATTCTACTAGATCAAGATATTACCAAAAGGATCGAACTAAGAAAAATGGTAAAGATAAAAGTGTGATGGTGATACGATACCGGGGCACTCCCCCAAGCTTGGCAGTTGCCAAGGAGAGTGCCCATACCCATGTGTTTATCTCTCCTTGTTCGGGGGTGGTGATGCAATATTCTTGGCAATGATGCCCCTCAGGATACAATTCTCTTCCTCGAGCTTATTGACTTGCTGCTTGAGGTCCATTATTTCCTTACGGAGCTTGCACGTGACGGCTAAAGCTCCTTTCACCCAAGGATGTTGCATAGCTGCGGGAGAACAAGTAACACTCTTTTTCATATTTTCATAAGAAAGAAATCTAACATTGGAAGGGATGACCGAGTTTGGAATAGGTGAGCTCTGTAGTTCCCCCATCGTGAATCCGGCTCGGAAACGAGAAGTAACTTCTTCATCCTCCTCCATGGCATCTATCATTTTCAAGTCGGCCTCCATCTCTTCCTCATTTGATGGCCCAAAGTGGTCAGGATCGCTGTTTGCTCTTGGCCCCGGTATCGGATGAGGCACCCGACTCTCCCCGACTGACTCTTGAGATGACATCTTGCTCTAGATCTGCAGCAGAAACAGCTCGAAACAAAAACAGAGGATATTTGCGTGGTACGATGGTCAAAACCTTTGGGAGATTATATAATGAATTTTTTACCGACCAAAAGAAGTATCGTGCAAGAAAACGGAGTCTGGAGAGCTCACGAGGTGCCCATGAGGAAGGGGGTGCGCCCAGGGGGGTAGGGCGCGCCATCCACCCTCGTGGATGCCTCGTGTCCTTCCTGGACTACTTCTTATTTTCCTAGTTTCTTAAATATTCCAAAACAGAGAAAAATTGCTATTAGAATTGTTTTGGAGTCGGTTTACTTACCATACCTCACACCTATTCCTTTTCGGAGTCTGAAACATTCTGGAAAGTGTCCCTTATGTATTCCCCCGGGGTTACGTTTTCAATAATATTAGTTTCAACATTTATGGGATTACCCGAGATATAATGTTTGATTCTTTGACCGTTCACCACCCTCGGATTTGTTCCTTCGAAGTTGTTGATTTTTATGGCACCAGAACGATAGACCTCCTCGATGACGTAAGGACCTTCCCATTTAGAGAGGAGTTTTCCTGCAAAAAATCTTAAACGAGAGTTATATAATAATACCTAATCACCTACATTGAACTCACGTTTTTGTATCCTTTTGTCATGCAAGCTTTTAACTTTTTCTTTAAACAATTTGGCATTCTCATAGGCCTGGGTTCTCCATTCATCAAGCGAGCTAATGTCAAAAAGCCTCTTCTCACCGGCAAGTTTGAAATCATAATTGAGCTCTTTAATGGCCCAATATGCCTTATGTTCTAGTTCGAGAGGTAAGTGAAATGCTTTTCCATAAACCATTTTATACGTAGACATACCCATAGGATTTTTATATGCAGTTATATAAGCCCATAATGCATCATCAAGTTTCTTGGACTAATTCTTTCTAGATCTATTAACAGTCTTTTGCAAAATTAATTTAAGCTCTGTATTACTCAATTCTACTTGACCACTAGACTGTGGATGATATGGAGATGCAATTCTATGATTAACATCATACTTAGCAAGCATCTTACGAAAGGCACCATGAATAAAATGTGAACCACCATCAGTCATTAAATATCTAGGGACTCCAAACATAGGAAAAATAACTTCTTTACGCATCTTAATAGAGGCTTTATGATCAGCACTACTAGTTGGAATAGCTTCTACCCACTTAGTAACGTAATCAATAGGAACTAAAATATGTGTATACCCATTAGAGGAAGGAAATGGTCCCATATAATGAAAGCCCCAAACATCAATTGGTTCAATAACAAGTGAATAATTCATAGGCATTTCTTGACGTCTACTAATATTACCAATTCTTTGACATTCATCACAAGACAAGACAAACTTACGGGCATCTTTGAAGAGAGTAGGCCAATAAAAACCGGATTGCAATACCTTATGTGCAGTTCTATCTCTAGCATGGTGTCCTCCATAAGCCTCGGAGTGACACTTGCATATGATCTGTTCCTGTTCATGCTCAGGTACACAACGTCTAATAATATTACCAATTCTTTGACATTCATCACAAGACAAGAAAAACTTACGGGCATCTTTGAAGAGAGTAGGCCAATAAAAACCGGATTGCAATACCTTATGTGCAATTCTATCTCTGGCATGGTGTCCTCCATAAGCCTCAGAGTGAAACTTGCGTAGGATCTATTCCTGTTCATGCTCAGGTACACAACGTCTAATAACACCATCTACTCCTTCTTTATAAAGGTGTGGGTCATCCCAAAAGTAATGTCTTAAATCATAGAAGAACCTTTTCTTTTGCTGGTATGTGAAACGAGGTGGTATAAATTTAGCAAAAACATAATTAGCATAATCAGCATACCATGGAGGAGTACGAGAAGCATTTATGACAGCTAGTTGTTCATCAGGAAAGCTATGATCAATAGGTAGTGGGTCATCGAGAAAATTCTCTAACCTAGACAAGTTCTCTGCAACGGGGTTCTCAGCTCCCTTTCTATCAATAATATGCAAATCAAATTCTTGAAGCAATAGAACCCATCTAATAAGTCTAGGTTTAGCATCTTTCTTTTCCATAAGATATTTAATAGCAGCATGATCAGTGTGAATAGTTACTTTAGAATCAACAATATAAGGTCTGAACTTATCACAAGAAAATACAACTACTAAAAACTCCTTTTCAGTAGTAGCATAATTTCTTTCAGCACTGTCTAGAGTTTTACTAGCATATTGGATAACATTTAATTTCTTATCAACCCTTTGTCCTAGAACAACCCCTACAACATAATCACTAGCATCACACATAATTTCAAATGGTAAATTCCAATCAGGAGGCTAAACAATAGGTGCAGAAATCAAAGCTTTCTTAAGTATTTCAAATGCTTCTACACAATCATCATCAAAGACAAAAGGAAAATATTTTTGTAAGAGATTAGTCAGGGGCCTAGAAAATTTAGAGAAGTCCTTAATGAACCTCCTATAAAAATGGGCATGACCAAGGAAACTTCTTATACCTTTAATGTCTTTAGGACACAACATATTTTCAATAGCATCAACCTTAGCTTTATCAACTTCAATACCTCTTTCAAAAATTTTGTTTCCCAAGACAATACCTTGATTAACCATAAAGTGACACTTCTCCCAATTCAAGACAATATTAGTTTCTTCACATCTCTGCAAAACTCGATCAAGGTTGCTTAAGCAATCATCAAAAGAAGTTCCATATACAGAAAAATCATTCATGAATACCTCAACAATCTTTTCACAAAAGTCAGAGAATATAGCAGTCATACATCTTTGAAAGGTAGCAGGTGCATTGCATAAACCAAAGGGCATACGTCTATAAGCAAAGGTACCGAAAGGGCAAGTAAAATTTGTCTTTTCTTGATCCTCTTTTGGTATTTGAGAGAAACTAGAATAACCATCTAGAAAGCAAAAATGTGTATGTTTGGATAATCTTTCTAGCATTTGATCAATAAAAGGTAAAGGGTAATGATCCTTTTTAGTAGCTTTATTTAATTTGAGGAAATCAATTACCATTCTATAAACTGTAACAATTCTTTGTGGGATCAGTTCATCTTTATCATTAGGAACAATAGTAATACCTCCCTTCTTAGGGACAAAGTGGACAGGGCTTACCCACTGACTATCAGCAACGGGATAAATTATACCTGCCTCTAGAAGCTTTAGTATTTCTTTTCTTACCACTTCTTTCATCTTAGGATTTAACCGTCGTTGGTGATCAACAATCGGTTTCGCGTCTTTCTCCAATTTTATTTTGTGCTGGCATAGAGTGGGACTAATGCCCTTAAGATCATCAAGAGTATATCCAATAGCAGCACGGTGCTTCTTCAAAGTTTTCAATAATTTCTTTTCTTCATGCTCTGAAAGGTTAGCACTAATAATAACAGGACATATCTCTTTCTCATCAAGATAAGCATATTTAAGAGTATCAGGTAAAGGCTTAAGCTCAAACACGGGATCACCCTTGGGTGGAGGAGGATCCCCTAGGATTTCAATAGGCAAGTTGTGTTTCAAAATAGGTCCCTGTTTAAAGAATACTTCATAAACATATCATTTTCATGGTCGAGCAAATATTGTTCTAAAGGATCACTAGGAGGTACGACAATAGAAGCAAGACCAATAATTTCATCTTTACTAGGCAATTCTTTATCATGGGCTTGTCTACGAAATTTAGCAAAATTAAACTAATGAGACATATCCCCCAAACCAATAGTAACTACATCCTTTTTGCAGTCTATCTTATCATTGACAGTATTCAAGAAGGGTCTACCAAATATAATGGGACAAAAGTCGTCTTGTGGGGAACCAAGAACAAGAAAATCAGTAGGATATTTAACTTTCCCACCGAAGACTTCAACATCTCTAACAATCCCAACTGGTGAAATAGTGTCTCTATTGGCCAGCTTAATTGTAACATCAATTTCGTCTATCTCAACAGGTGCAAAATTGTAACACCCCCAGTGTCATGCTACAGTAACCCTTGGGGTTAAGCTAATCATTTTGCTAAACAAGTGTTTGGTCATCATTGTCTTCTTTCTCTTTCATTATTCCAGTTGAATTCAAATTCAAATTCTAAGTGAATTTCAAAATTTCTCAAACATGAAAACTAAAATGTTCATCATGTGGCAAATTTTCTTTTGACAATTTTGGTGGTGAACCAACATTTTTGTAAACTGTCTAAATGGCCTATAATAGCTAAAACAGAAAAGCTTAAAAAAGCAAAAGTAAAAAAAAGAGAAAGAGCACAGGCCACTGTGCACTGGGCCAAGTGCATAGTGCCTGGCCCGAGCCTCGGCCCACTCCAGCTAGTCCGGCCCAGCCCCTCCTCGGGTCGCCTTCTCCCCCTGTTCCCCCGATCGGGGTTGCAACAGGGGCGAGCCCCGCCGGACCGCCTCGCCGTCGACGACGAGGGAGGGGATAAGAGCGCCCCCTCGACGCCTCGAGTCCTCCCCCTCACCTGCCGCCATTCCCACTTCCCCTCGCCCACTCCGCCAGCTCCTCCTCTCCTCTCCCCCTTCAGATCCACCGCTTCCGAGCGCGTCCTTGGCCGCGACGCCGTGCTGACCGTGGCCACCGCTGTCCCCGCCCCTCTCCGACGAGTCCCCGAGTGCTGTCGTGCCCAGCTACATCTTCTCCGACCACGGACTCGAGCTCGTCGCCCCTACAGCGCCCACCCCGTCGTCATCTTCTTCCTCGGCTCACCGTCGTCTTCTTCAACGACGGTGCCCGCTGTAGCTCCTAAACCCACCGCTGGGCCCTCGTGCGCCCTCTCGGTGAGCTCTCCCTCCTCTTCCCTCTTTCACGTGGTCCGCCTCCCTCTCTAGCTCGCTCACCGCAGCCGCCGAAGCTCGACCCCCGCCACTGAGCTCCCCACCATCACTACTGACGCCGTCGAGCTCAACCGAGCCCCGCATCACGCTCAGGGCCTCGCGGCGGAGCCGCCAGTGCCCTTAGCTTGTCTTGACACACCCCGCAACGCCGTCCCCGTCGAAGCCCGATCGCCACCGTCGCCTACCGTCGCTGCAATGGCCGTCTCCGGCCACCCCAGTCGCTCCCACCGCCACCAAACAACGCGGCATCGAATGACCGTTGGGCCATTTACTGTACGACCTGACTTTCAGCCTCTTAGCGGCCTCTTCATGGTCCAGTACGAGCCCACTGTCTCTTTCGGCCTGCTAAAGGCCCATAGTATAGTTGGGCCATATGTAGCCCGACCTTAGTAATGGCTTGTTAACGGCCCGTGAAATCAAATGGGCAACTTGTCGCCCGCTTCGATGTCGGCTTGTTAACGACCCGGGAGGTAAGAGGGCTGACCATTAACTTTCGTCCTGGTAATGGCCCATTAACTTAATGGGCCCACTAAAGTTCGTACATGTATTTAGGCCCAATTAGATAATTTGAGCCCATTACGACGAGCAGTTATGCACAGGACCAAAACCGATCAAGCAAAGGTATGACATACAGGGAAAACGTTGCACATCCAGCATATATTATAGGAAATTACATCCACTGGGCAATCAAAGATTGATGCCAGTGCAAATAAATGAACAGAACCTAACGATCTACAACGTCACAATCTGCAACCTCAGCGGGGATGACACCCATAAGCATGTGGGCAAGTTCTTGCTGCTTTGCTACACTATCTCTGAAAACATTGATCAGTTGTTGTTGCGCATGGATGTGCACCTCTGATTCCTCCACCGTTCCATCATTGCTTCAGCCATTAATTAGTTCACAAACATACATTTTTTCCGTTGCATTTGAGACAGAGGAAACTGAACAAATTCAGATGGCGATTTTGGCAGGCTTGTATTATTGATAGTAGGGAGTGTCTCGACCACTGCATCATAACATAAATTAGGAGGAGGACCGAATAGATTAATCATGAGTTATTACCATATTACGTGGCCTAGATTTATTGGAAAGAAACAATGGGGTTGCCTTGCTGTTTTCAGAGTTTGTTTTCTTATCTTTAGCAGCCTGCACCAAATTAACACACTAGCATTGCTATCATTGGCCAGGTCAGATAATAGGGAAGCAACATTGACACAACAAACGTTTGGGCAACTAGCCTACACCAAATTAACACAATATGGCACAACTATCATTAGCCAGGTAAGGTAATACGAAAGCAACATTGACAAAATGAATGAATAGGCAACCAGAGCAACACTACAATTCAGTAATGTGCATGATATGAGATAGTACACTCATG
Source organism: Triticum aestivum (assembly GCF_018294505.1). NCBI lineage: Eukaryota > Viridiplantae > Streptophyta > Magnoliopsida > Poales > Poaceae > Triticum > Triticum aestivum. Next base: position 413,102,641 of record NC_057797.1, on the reverse strand, counting down.
TAGCTCAGTATGCAAAACTACCAGGCAGTTTTCCTTACAAAAATCTACATTGGCGCCTTTAACATTTTGCTACAACTAATTTTAGATCAGATAAAGGTTGGATTCACGCAGATTAACGAAATACACGCCGATGTAAAAATATAGTGATATACAACAGGTACTTACAATTAGCATTGGAGCACAGAGAATTCCTGCAAGATATTTTCCTTGAATACGATCCCAATGTAGGAAGTCTTCTATCGCTTAACCTTATTTTCTAAAAGAGAGATGTGTAAGAAACATGTAGAAAATATGATCAGAATGCTATAAAATTTCATAATGCGAGGATACGCACACGCTTCTTATAAAGGAGTTGGCATATTTTTGCTGGACTAGAGAAGACTAGTTCTTTGGCCACTAGAATCTGGTTATAATTAGTGGGAGTTGGGTTTCTCTGTGCTGGAGCAGTATCTATGAAAACTGGAGTTGGTTTATTATCTCCTAGCATTTGGATCTTTTGCAAAGACATGGTTTGTCACCCTTCAGATTCTAACATAGACGTCTTCCCCTTGCATGCCTTATATAGAAGAATGGTGCTTCAACTATAAAACATGCTACAACAGAGATGGAATAGGCATTGAAGAATAGAAAGGCATGACATATTGACATGTATTCCCTCCATCCGGAAATAAATGGATGGGTCTAGGCGTATTTTAGTTCTAGATACATCCAGTTTTAGCCATTTTTGCGACATGTAATCCGGACGGAGGGAGTATGATGTAAGAGCTAGGGATACGACAGGACAACAGTGTAAAAAACACTACTTGAATGTAAAATTGTATGCTAGCAGAATACATACAGAAAATCACTAAGGCAACATATGTGTGTATGATTGGGAAACTAAGATGGCATTGCAAGAGACCACTAGAACAACACTTCAATGTAAAAAAACATGGTATGGTAGATAGATGAAGTACATACTGATGAATAAAAATGCATAAGATATTGAGAAGCATGATGTCCAAACTAAGAAGATGGCATTGTGATAGAGTAGAATGACAGTACTTGAATTTGAAAACATGTTATCATGAATGGTGAATAGGTACTGAAAAACAGGAAGGCATGCCATATTTACATGCATGATCAGCAGGCTAAGCACAAGGCATTGCAACAGAGTACATGCACTCCGGGACATTATATGCATGTTGTACCCATATCAAGGGCCAAGTTAGAGCAAGGACCTTATGGGGTGAATAGGATTCATCATCTTTCTGCAATTCTTGTGAATAAGTGCCTTTACATGTTCCATCATATTGGGTATCATTGACGTCAAGTTTGTTGGCCGTTACATTGCTCCGTGAGGTTCTTGTGGATAAATTAGTGTGTGCAATTATATCTGACATACATGGAAGACAACTAGTAGTTAGATTTATGTAATGAGTGCCTGTAGGAGACGACATAAATAGTAGGACTGGGGTTAACTAGCAGCAACAAGTCTCAAAAACTAAAGGGAGAACATAGATGAAAGATACAGAATATGTATCATTTGTACTCGAGATTAACTAGATGGCACACAAAAGTATTAAGGAACAACATAGGTTATACTAGAAGTGGTATAATACTATAATCACCATCCTGTGGGATAGCATTGGCTGATGGATGATAACTATGGAACAATGTTACCTAAAGAACAAGTCTCTTAGCTGAACTATGGAACAACGTTAACTCCTGAAAAAGACCCGTAAGACATCAGCATGAATATACAGTGAAATGTGATAATCTATTTTCCATGCTTAGATGAATAACAAAGCCATAAATGTTGCACACAAGTAAGATGATGGCACAACCTATCTGACCTCCATCCATAGGAGTGAGCATCATGTGCTGACTTGTCGATGGCCTTGCAGTTGTTGTGGTTGTCCATGTCGAGCACGCGCATTCGATGCAGGGAACTGTTGAGTGGGGACTATAGCTCCCTTCTGGTGTATGCTTCCCTTGTTGGAGCAGCTGCGGTGAGTCGAAAGACGGTGTGGCTGAAGATGCAGAAAACACATAATGTTAAGAATGACACATCTCTCTGATCTGGAGAAATACCCTAAGAGATCAACAGCAAGGTACGAGAGTGGTCACACATCTGTTGACTGAAGACTAAATTGGGGTCACACGATTTAATTTTATTTTGGTACTGTCCGATCTACGCCGGATGGCTTGATGGCCGTCTTGTGCCTGCTGGCTGACACTGTTTGGAATCTTCCCTGAAGAGCCAACGACCACCGGCAGGGCAGCCTGCCTCCGCCGTCCGTGGCCCCGACCAAAACCCCGCTCCCCGCTCCACCGCACTACCGTGGTTGCGCCGCCCCCGGGCCAATCCACAAAGACTCGCTGTCATCCAGATCCGGCAGCGGCAGTACCTTCAACCCACACAACTCTAAGATAGCCATCTAAGCACTGCTTCTACGGTGAACTTGTGCCCCCGCACCCTTACGTTAGACACCAGCCAACCGGCAGCCTAGGAGCTCTGCCGGCTCGAGGGGTGCTGCTTCCCATTGGGAATCAATTAGCCCAGAATAAATATTCAGACAACTAACGCCTAAATAAAGTGATTTGAGATGAGGGTGCGACCTATCTGGCGGCCGTGTGAAGTAGGCAGCTCCAGCTGCCTAGTCGCTGAGGCCGATGCGGTTGCGGTGGCTACCGGTAGAAGGGAAGAAGAGATGTCGCGATGGTCGATGGCTACGGGGAAGCAGCGCCAGGGCTCTGGACGGGTCCAAAGTTGGAGCCCCTCCGGCGCCATGAACAACGACGGGGGTGAATCGGCTCCGGTACGGTTCATGCGGCCATCGTCGAGGCAGCTCCGGCAGCACGGAGTAAGAGGCACACGGCCCAGTGCATGACGGCAAACGGGAGCGTCTCTGGGATTAGAGAGGACAGCGGTTGTGAATTTGTTGCGGTGGGGGCGTCATGGGGGAGGGGCTGAGGTTTCACGGATCGGGAGAAGGGAGCTTCCGGGGAGAAGGTGATTTGGCGCCCACGAGGTATGAATGGGGAATTGGGAGGGGGAACCATGTCTTACGGACGCATTTGTCTAAAATGTGGGGGGGAGTTATAGTTCTACCCCTGCCTTTAGGCATCTCGGCTTTGGTCTGTGTACTGAGGGTCGGGGATAGTAGAGTAACTTTGGTTCTCCCAAATAGTGGGTGCGAGCGATTTCGGGCGAGGAGGGCGTGTTTTGAAATATGGTGGGCGCGAGCGATTTCGGGCAAGGAGTGCGTGTTTTCAAATATAGTGGGCGCGAGCAATTTCGGGCGAGGAGAGCGTGTTTTGAAATAGTGGGTGCGAGCTATTTCGGGCGAGGAGAGGGTGTTTTGCCGACCATGGTTTATGAATTATTCGGCACATGTCATTTCGGCCGAGGAGAAGGTGAGCTTGGATGAAGTTACGAACCTACCCTCGATGTACAACATGCCAATTGATGCGTGTCCCACATAGGCTGGTAATTTCACGTCTCCCATTTATTTGCTCGGGCGAATTCCACCGAGCAGAGGGTGTTTAACGGTTCGTTAAAATTTTGGGAGAACGAGCATCCACGTCTACCTTACCAAGTCGATTCGAATCAAATTTTGAAATATTAGCTTGCCACTTCTTTTTTAGATGGAGATATGATGCTCGGGAGTAATGTTTTTTTACATGCTCGTTGCTAGCGATTTACTATATGGCAAATAGTTGACGCACTCAAAAACGGGAATCAAACCCAAAATGAAATATATCGATTCAATGAAATAGCTCGTTCACCAGGTCAAAATAGTGAACTAAATCCAAAATTAAACACCTCAATTGAGTAGCATGTTGTACAATATTATAGTACTCCATGAACATCTTGAGAGTCAAATTAATGAACTTGTTTGATATACGCATATCTCCGTTCATGTGTGGATTGCAGACAACATGTCCCCCAATTTAAATATTTGAATGCAATTTTATATCGAAACATGCTTTATATCAGTCTTTGATGCATAAAACGCGACCTCCCCCTCTCACAGACTCCTGCTCTCTCTCTCTCTCTCTCTCTCTCTCTCTCTCTCTCTCTCTCGCCGACAATCTTCAATTCTGTTGCACGCATCCAACACACAAACCTTTTTGGTCCCTATCACTCTCTCTGTCTATGTCTCTCTCTCTCTCTTTGTGTGTGTGTTGGGGGGGTCTTTCTAGTTCGCATGCATATATACTCCATCTATAGGTCTCTCTCGTACACTACGGATGATTCTCTAGTCCAAGCTAAATATCTTGGGTGCACTCATCGTACGCACACAAATTCCTTGGCTCGTTGCCCTTAACTCTCTCACGCTCCACTCTGTCGTCTCAGAGCTCTTCCCACTCTCTCTCAAACTCTCCATCTACCTGGGTCACACATACACATGCATATCTCACTCACACTCGATAGACCCATCTAATACTCTATCTCTCTCCCTCGTTCTCTCTCCATCTCACATGCACACACACACAATCTCATGCCTAGCCAAGTATGATGGTCTCTCACTCAAATGTAGGCACACGTAGGCCCCCCCTATATGTGTATGACTAGCTAATCTTAGTCTCCATCACAAACATGTGCATGGTCTATACGATTTCTCTTGGGGCATCTTTCTATCACGCACGCACCTCCCTCGATCTCCCACCCATATAGTCCCCTCATGATCTTGAGGGGATCTCTCTATCACAAACACACCCTCTCTCCCTCCCCATGCGTCCATGTTCTCGATGTGTCCCCCTCGACCTTTGTTCCTTGTTGGACAGACCTCTATTGGACATGTGCTATAGGGATGTCTCTCTCTGTTGCAAACAATCACGCACTAGCTATCTTCGTGTATCTCCTCACCTCGCTTTTCTATGATGTGTTTGCATAAGAAACAGAAACACACACTCTCTCTCTCTAATTTATCGTTTGTTGTCCCTTTCTCTTTCACACACATACTCTTTTTGCACACTCACTCATTCTTCGTCACATGCGCTTGATCTCTCTCCACTTAGGCACTCTCTTCGGTCCATAGCATATAGATTTATTGAAAAGTCAAACATCACAAAGTTGGACCATGTACGTGGAGAAAAACATTTACATCTAGAACGGCAAACATATACCATTAGATTCATCATGAGATGTAGTTTCGTATGATGTATCTTTGGTATTGTAGATATAAATAACATTTTTGTAAACCTGATCAATTTTTCCAAAGTTCGACTTCTAAAAGTTTTACATGTACTGCATTATCGAGCGGATGGAATATCTCTTTCCCCCTCTCAGCTATCTGACGCACCACTCAGCCTAACCGGGGCTCCTCTATCCCTCTCAAACTTTATATCTCCCTGGTTCACACATACAAATGTCTCGCTCGCCCTACATATAGACCCATCCAACACTCTCCGCCCTTGTTCTCTCTCTATGTGACACGCACCCCCTAAGTACCATAATCCCTCACTCCATCATAGGTGCATGCAATCCCCCCTAAGTATGATTATCTCTCACTAGCCATCTGGAATACACGTATTGTCTCCTTCCATCCATACGTCTATCTCGATATCTCTCAGGGTATCTTCTATCGCACACACCTTGTCACTCGATCTCCCACCCATGTAGTCCCATCACGATCTCCAGGGGATCTCTCTATGACAAACATACACTCTCTCCCATGTCTGCATTTTCTCCGTACGTCTCTCTCGACCTCTCTCCCTTGTTTGTCAGACCCCTCTTGGCCACGTGCTAGGGGTCTTTCTCTCTTGGTTGCACACAACCACACACTATCTCCTCACCTAGCTTCCTTTGTCGAAGATGCATGTGTGATATGTTTGCATAAGACGCAACGCCTTTTCTCTACTTTTATCGTGTGTTGTCCATGTCTCTTTCACACACGCACACACACTTTTTTCACTCACTCTTTCTATTTCACTCTCTCTATCTCCAGTTAGGGACTCTCTCACGTCCATAAGCATATGGATGTTTTGAAAAGTCAAACCTCATATAAGTTTGACCAGGTATATGTGGAGAAAAACATTTACATATGGAATGATCATTAGATTCATCACAACATGTACTTACTTCATACTATTATTTATCTTTGGTATTGTAGATATAAGTAATTTCTTTATAAACTTGGTCAAAGTTTCAAAAGTTTGACTTTAAAAAAAATGTTGGCACTACATTATCGAATAGAGGGAGTAGCTCTTTCTCTCTCTGCTATCTCTCATGGGCTCATATACGGCCAGAGACTCAAAAAATTATTTTCCCATTACTGACTTGTCAGGGCGGTGGATTTTAGTTTGTACAATAATGCTTCATCCACCTAAAGTAACAAAAGTTCTTACATAAACTTCCTAGATTCCCTCTTCGTAGGTGCAACATTACTCCTAACATTTGTAATATCAGTTTGAAACTTGTAATATTGCCGCGTCCTATTCCTACGTTTTCAAAATCCTACGAATCAAAGAGGTCCAGAGTTGGTGATGATGTTGTGCCTGCCATCATTCACCAATAGCCGTCGGATCTAGATCTGACACATACAAACCAAACTTCTCCAGTTTTGCAAAAAGATGCCCGCACTTGTTCCCTATTTACAAACAACTCCTTGTCTCTCACAATCAGCCTTATCTGCTCCCACCACATCTAGAAGTCCATGGAAAAATCTAGCGCGATGGCTGCTGTCGGCGCCATCCGCCCCCAATCTTGGTGTTCCGTGCAATGCGGGCATCTACGCACGGGAAATTATGTCAAACACGGCTAGTTGTAAGCAGGTTAGCTCTATTGCCATGATGATAGTGACTGCAGACGGTGAGGCTGGCTTATGTGTTATGCCGAACATTGCGCCTATACTCATGTCTCATCTCCGGCGCAGGGTCTTGTCACTTCACTGCGACGAGCAACACGTAATAATTTGACAAACGGGTAGTACAGTGCCACTACATTGGTAGTACTACTACTAGTACTAGGACCACCATCTGGATTTAGTAGTACTACCACGTCCATCTGGATTTAGTATTTGACTAGCAATATCTAGTAATGCATGTCACAAAAAATGTACTACTCCCTCTGTAAATAAATACATGGTGTATTGTTTTATTCCTTCCGATAGATGGCTCAAATCTGAAGTCTCATCAATCAGACTGCTATTGTACTCACCGAGCGCTCAGCTTTGTAAGCTACCAACAAAAAATTGCAATCAAAGACTACTATTGTACTCCCTCCATACTGGTGTATTAGTCACGTTATGAAAACAAAATAGTAATCCCAAAACTTTTAGGCGTGGTGCATTAACTACCCACCTCGTTCCCTGTTTCTTGGCACGAAAAAAGAAATCACCCAATACAAATACGAGACGTGGGGTGCGTATGCATGCAATGACTTGAGACTACTCCCTCCGTCTAGGTGTATGACTAGCCACAATGAAGAGTAACATACACTAGTTCTACCTTTCATAGTGGGTAGTAACATAAGTATGGTAACATGCAAAGCCTCATTTATTAGGTTATAGACTCATATTGCATTGGGACATCTGATGTTACAGTAATAACTAGCTAAGTTACTCAAACTACCTCTCTCCTCATTAACTCCTTGCCACATAAGCAAATTTGTTGAGTTGGACTCGATGTTAGTGCTAAAGTTACTCCCACCGTGGCTAGTCTAAGTCATCTTAGAGCAAGTGAAAAAGAGGAGTGGGCTCTCATGCAAGAGCCTAGCTATATGCGCATTCCTAGGCCGATATACAATAAATATTGAGAAAGAGAGAAGATGAGAAAAAGTAGTACTCTTATAGCCAGCCTTATAGCTAACCTTATTGTATGAGTGGCTACAAGTGATGGCTCTACTATGACATGGCAACATCATATAGCCAGTAGCTGGCTATACTATTAAGTATTAACCATGCTCTTAGGTTGTGCACCATGACCAAGACGAAGGGGAAAGCGAGAGAACTTAATGTCTTTTTGCTAATTAATAGGATTACATGCAATAAACTAACCACTGCATGTCATGTTTGGTAGTCTCAAGTCACTGAAAGCATGCACGGCCCACATCTCTCATTGGTTGATATGTCACAAAATAAGAAACGAGGAGGGAGTTAATGTACCATGCCTAAGTGTTTTGGGATGGAGGGGGACGCAACTTCATTGACTTACTGCACCTACGTTTGGGTGAATGACTCATGGGCCCAACAGGTGGCTAGCCCACTTATCATACAACCAAAGGAAGATGCAGTAGAGGGCCGAGGAGTAGATGGCCAACACACACGTGAATGCAACGCAGTCTGCACTTCTCCTCGCCAGTCCAATCTATGAAATCCTACGCACCTACACACCCTAACCAAGGCAAGAGTGATCACTCCAATCGCAAGTTCAGTTGACTAGAAGCTAGACCCATGGAGGCGATGAGCGCTAGTATCAGCCGACTGTGCCAGATGGTCCACGACGCCGGCCTGCGGCTCGACACTGAGGAACGTCTCCAGGTCGTGCTTGAGGACGCCAGGGCGAGAGGCCGCTTGGATGACATCTTTGTCTCCTTGTTCGACAAGGTCCTCGTCGGCTTCCTCGACAAGTTCACCATCGTCAAGAAGCTTGCGGACAACCTTGACGTATGCCTCCAGCCCACGCACCTAGGCTCTGCGATGCCTGCCACCCTCAACGGCTTCTATGATGACAACCTCTTCGATGCACTGGTGGCCCTGCGACTGCCCGCCGTCGCGTTGGAGAATGTCCACCTCAAGGTCGCGCTCGCCGCGCAGCGCCTGGCGCAGCAAGACACCGCTGACATAATCACCCATGTCTACGCACAAATCGCCCACAAGGACTACTACGTGCCTGAGACTTGTTCAAACCAGGTTAAAACATTTTTCAGATTGCTAGCATGTATGGAGTCATTGTCTAAGAAAAGGACGGTATCATCTGCATATTGAAGCCAGATGATGCCACCAGGGCAGACCTCAGGACAGAGCCCTGCAATCAGACTATGATCAGTAGCTTTGCTAAGCATTTTAGTAAGAACGTCCACTACTAAATTAAACAAAAGCGAGGAGATGGGGTCACCTTGCCTAAGGCCTTTACTAGCAAGGAAAAAAAATCACTTTCACAGTTATTTAACTTGACCCCAACAGACCCCCCATGAGTAAGTTGCTGGATCCAACTCTCCTCTATGAAAGGCTTGGAAAAGATCTAAGAGATCATTTTTCACCAAGTCCCAAAAATGCTGGTAAAATAAGAAGGGAATCCCATCAGGACCAGGAGCCCCATCAGGATAAGAGCTAAAAATGGCTTCCTTCACCTCTGTCTCTGAAAAAGGGGCTTCTAGCAGCTCATTTTCAGCAGGAGAGACTTTTTCAGAAACAAAGAAAAAATTGTTTTGTAGAGAGAACCCAGAAGGGTTTTCTTTCTTAAACAAGTCTTTGTAGAAGTCACTAGCCACTTTCAGCATCTCATCTACCTCAGTAACAGGGCCATTAGGGCCATCAAGGGAGTGAATGAGGGTTTTCCTCCTCCTCTGGTTAGCTACTGCATGGAAGTAAGCAGTATTTCTATCACCCTCCTTAATGTTCCTATCTCTAGACCTTTGTTTGGCTTTGATTTATTCTTGAAGCCAAATTTTCTTGGGCTCTCCATGGACAAAGTTTAATCTATTAGTCTCAGCCTCAGTGAGGTCAGTGGTTTCTGCCTTAATATCTAGAGAATCAAACTCAAGGAGGAGAAGCCTTTTGTATCTTCTAAGATTAGCTTCCTCATTGGAGTTCCACCCTTTGGTAGTTCTTCTAAATCTCCTGATTTTGATCCGCCAATTTTCTAGGGGGCAGCTGCTCCCAGTAGGCTCATTCCAGATTTTCCTGACTAGCTCGGTAAAATCTTCTCTAAGCAACCACCACTTTTCAAATTTAAAACTATTGCTCTTTGGAGTTTGGTTAAGACCAGAGTCCCAGAGCAAAGGAGTGTGGTCACTACCACATCTGGGCAGAGCTCTACAACTAGAAAGGGGAAAGAAACTATCTAATTCTGTGTCACAGAAAATTCTGTCAATGGTGGACATAATCCTAGAGCAGCACTTCCAACATATCTAGCAGAACTGTGGGTTTTCCTTCTGACAGGGCAATTCTCAACTTTATGGGTAACCATTTTGCAGATAAAACAACTCTTGGGCTTGACACATTTATCCAAATGATGCCCTGGTTCCCCACAGTTGTAGCAGATCACCTCAGAGTATGCCATAAGGCCCGAAGCAGGGGCAGGAGCAGTTTTCTGGATGTCCTATCTCTTCTTTTGCTGATTCTTGCCTTGAGATTTCCCACTGATCTGAGAGTCAGAACCACCAGCAGATTGATCTTGGGCAATTACAGGAGCCTGCCCAGATTGTGCCCCCATTTGGGGCGGAGGTGGGCCGTACCACTGCCCAACCGGCGCTCCCCCCCATTGTGATAGGGGAAATTCATCGGAGTTCCTGGTTCCTTCTCATCCTCCAGCCAGATGTTGTCTCTCAGGAAGCAGAAATAACCACCAGACAGCTCAATTGAAGCAGATTGCAAGCCTAATTTCAATCTTCTGCAGGTTTGGGGGAGAGGTAAGGTAGGGGATCCACCTGCTCCGGCTCCGGTGGCGTGCTGGTGGGCAGGAGTCCAGTCAAGCATTCCCATCTCGCAGCATGGCGTGGATCTCCTGAATTCACTTCTCCTTTCGCCCATCGAACGAACGCAATCGGCGGCTCACTGGGGTGGGGCATCCTGTGCTTCTCCGAGAAATCTCCTTCGAAGTAGATCCGCAGGGCTAGATTCAGCAGCTCCCAATCCACATGATCCTTGCACATCCGAGCATACCTGCGCGAGTGAGAGAACGGATTCGGTCCCTCCTCGGCTTCCTCCCTCGCAGCTTCCTCCTCTGCTTCCCTCCATTCGCGCGTGCACTGGGTCCAGGAGAGAGCGTCGTCGCGGATCCGCATCGCCCGCTCCCTCCATCTCCTCCCTCGAGTCTCCCGCAGCACCGCCGGCGCGACGGAGTCGAGCGGCTGGAGCATCCGCGGGAAGGCTTTGTAGACATGTGGGAGATGCATCTTGTACATCTGCCTGTCTTCCAGCCATTCCCCCGTGGATATGGCCGGCGACTCCATGGGGCGCGCGAGCGGACTTGCTGAGGGGGGCAGGCGCGCCCGGAGTCAGGAGGCGGGGGGTGGCGGCGAGATCTATTTGCCAATTACTCCCTCCTTTTCGGTTTATAGGGCTCAATTCAAAAATCTCACCAACCAAGGTAGATGATGAATGGTGGAATACTTTTTGTAGTTTGCAAAAGCACCTAATTAATGCACTTGTTTTCCTCAAAAAATTATGTTTATCAATGCATAAATTGCAATGCATGCATGCATAAAGTACATGCATTGGTCAATTTTCTCTTAATACTTGCATGCAATGATTTAATGCACCTTGGAATCTGAACATGTGATGGAAAACAACCAAATTGAGCCTTATAAAATGGAAAAACTAAAATTTTGAGATAAGCCCTATAAACCGAAAAGGAGGGAGTATGTGAACTAAACAGTCAACATATAAAATAATTTAAATATATATAATATAGTTAGAAGGGAAACATAAGTTGGACCTGGCGTTCCTATTCTTATATAGAAAAATAGAACAGACCTCTGCGTTTTCTTCAAAAAAATACATAAATTGGGCTGCCAAAAATAAAACCTCGGATGGGAGGTCCATAGGCCGGTCGATACATGACGGCCCTAAGAAAATACAAACAGGCCTATGGACCTCCCATCCGAGGTCGTGGGCTGCGCATGTTAAAAATGAAAGCCTAGACGGGGCAGCCCAAAACCACGTCCAACACTTGCCAAAACTTCGTCCCTCGTTTTCTCTGTGTTTCGCACACTCGACATTGTGTGGGCATTTTGACTGTGCATCATATGAAGATGTGCTATGCATGAATGTTGATCAGCATGATGTTAACTGGCTGGTAGTTCCATTTTCGACCATGAATAAAACTTCCAACATGATGTTAACCCTGTTTGAAAAGGCCGTGTTAATATAAATGCTCTGCCTCTGAAAGTTGCAGTTTCTTATCTGAAACTGAACTTGCAGTTTCTTATCTGAAACTGAAACTTGCAGTTTCTTCTCTGAGAATCACATTGTCTGCACTTTTATACTCCTATGAAACTACATTTTTTAAGTGCTAAAAATAGATCTCTAGAATTCATAAAATACTTTATATGCTCAATACTGCAAATCTGAAATTCAAAAGACATTCATATCTGAAAGTACTCTCAAAATACACAACACAAAACACAATTCACAACCTGCAAATACTGACAACCCTAAGCTCCTCCTGACAATTCACAACCTGCCCGACTATTGGGCTGGGGGGGCAGCCCCCTCCTATTCCTCGGCGGCAGACAGCCGCCCCGTGAGACGATGTGAACGGCGAGGGAGACGATGGCGGGGAAGCGTCGTCGGGCCAACTGCTTTTCTCCTCTTGCAGTTGGGTTCGGTCGACGAAGACTCCACCGGCTCGCTCTGGCAGGACACCCTCACAAACGGCACCCTGTAGATGCTCGATCCTTCAATCTCTGGTGGATGCTCCATCTGGGATCGATACTCCCACCACCGCTCCCTCACGATCGGATTCGGTGAATCTGTTTGCTCCATGGCCCAGAGGAGCAGCTCTATGTACTCCGGCGCGACTCCCTCCGGGAGTATCGCCGCCTTTTCGCTCTGTTGCAGATATTTGGCCATGGATGTCGCCGTCGCCGCTAGTTGGTCCTTGTTGTCAAACCAAGACTGTATCTCCAACATCCTAGCTAGCTTCACAGGGTCGCCGTCTGCGATCCTCACGTATCGGTTGTACTCCTCCATCGATCTACTTCTCCACAACCCCTTCACTCGCCGGCGGTGGTTTTTGAATGGAAGAGGAGAGGAGCAGCGCTAGTTTTGGATTAGAACGGGAGAGGAGCGACGCTGGTTTTGGACTGGAATAGGAGAGGAGGGGCGGTGGTTTTGAAATGGAAGAGGAGAGGAGCGGCGCTGCATTTAGATTGGAACAGGAGAGGAGCGTGGTGGTTTAAGAGGAGAAGAGCGGAAGAGCGGCGCTGGTCTTGGAAGTATTTTTTTGTTGTTTCGCGTATTTTGGGTCAAAGGTTGACCACGTACTGTATTTGACAAGCAAAATGTGAATGCATGTCACCAAAAATTGTATCGTTTGGTTCGTATCTGAATGTACTTTCAAATTATACTCCCTCCATTTTTGTATACAAGGCCACAAACTCATATTACAGGTACCAAGGTAAAAATCAATGCTATGTTTAAGTCAATGTTGCAAGCTAGCTTGTCACCTTGATTGTCGTGTTAATTAATGTGGTTTTTCTCTCCCAAGCACAACAAGCCAACCCTCTTACTCCTCATTGGTTGATTAATGTTGGGAATGCAAGCTAACCTTCTCACTCCCGCATGCACACAAGGGATATTAATGTCCTCGGGTGCTAGTACGAGGCAAACGCCATCAATTTTGCCTCGATTAATGTTAGTGGCCTTGTATAGTTGCAAATTGTAATTTTGATAGTGGCCTTGTATACAACGTATAACATATATTTTATGTGCAAAAATCATGGTCAATTATGACCCAGAATAAAAGGGAGACTAGTTAATGTGGGGTCGCTTTCTTAATTGAAGGGTAAATTGATTTTGATTTTGATCCAGTTAGAGCGTGCCGGCCCTCTCGTCCAATCCTAAATCGCTGCCACACTCTCCTCTCCATCTTCTCCATTGCAAAAACACCTCCTCTCCTCTCCATCATCTCCATTCCAAAACCACCATATCGCCTCTCCCTCTTCTCTATTGCAAGACCACCGTCTCTCCTCCGTTTTCTAGACGCTTTGCTCCATGGCACGGGCGCAATCCATGGATACAAAATTAGTATACTGAATACTATTTAAAAGTCAAGGGCGGGGATTTTCATGCGCGATAGGCGGCGGGGGCAGTTCCGCCTAGTCGGTTCGACAGAGACGCGAGAAGACGAGGGAATAGGCTGCTGCAAACGTAGGGCTGTGTGATTTGACAGCGAGTTACTGCTGGACAGGTGGGGCCCCGTGATTTGACTTGCCATTATCATTTTAACTGCGGCGCTATGACCAGCGTGAGTCTCCCAGATTCCTGACCACCTCCATACAGGTGCCTCTCCCAATGCTCCACCATGTAGTAGAGGCTGGCTCTTGCATGAGAGCCCACTTCTCCACTTTTTCCTTGCCTCTCTTTCCTCCACATATGCAAAAATGCCATGTAAAGCGCACTATTGTACTTACTTTTACTTGCTCCTACAGGTGCTTAAGCTTGCCACATAGGCATAAAGTCTGATGTGGCAAGTTAATCAAGAAGAGAGAGACTAGTTTGGTGACCCAAGGAAGAAACAGTGCTAAGCGCGTGTACCTAGGTGAAAAGACAATTTTGAGTCTATAGCTAATTAAATGAAGCAAACTTAGCAACACCATTTCATTGGAAGAGGTCACTCCTTGGCAAATGCAATAAATACACGCGCTTAGCACCGTTTCTTCCTTGAGTAAGAAGAAAGAGATAGAGAGGAGTAAAAAAATACACTTATAGCCAACCTTGTTGTAGTATGAGTGACTAAGTGATGACTATGTATGACATGCCAACATCAGATAGCCTAACGCACCGTGTTAAATCTCCAAGGGCGCGACCGCGCGAGCGACGCGACGGTCGTGGTAGGCGCGACCATGATACGGGCTGCTGGCAGCCCTTGGATCTGAGATCAAACGGTCGCATGCTAAGTTGCTGAAAATTTGCAGAATAACCCTCCAGGATAGGATATTCACCCATAGGTCTAGAATCACGCCATGCAACCGTTCGATCTCAGATCCAAGGGCTCTCGGAAGCCCGTATCATGGGAGAATGGAAAGCCACTACCCTGCCGTTCGCACGCTGGCAGTTCGCTCCTACTCGTCCCCGCACGTCCTTCAATACTACGGCGGTTCGCTCCTAGTCGTCCCGTCCATTCACATTACGGCAGTTCCACTAATCCTAACCCTCCTCCCAAATCCATGGCGTCCCAAATCTCCACGATCGGCGGTGAGTACAAGGTTAGAACCATCACCGGCGATGAGTTCGACGTCATCTACACCCGTTCTTCCGCGACGGTGAAAGGATGCCTTTCTCGCTTCAGACGCATGTTCGAAAACTCAGATGATGAGTGGGTCGCTGGGCTAGATGTTGAGTACACCACAGTCCTGGGACGAGAGAAGGATCTAAAGGACGAAGAGAGGAAGAAGCCCGCCGTGATCCAGGTTTGCGTACATAACGTTTGCTTGGTCTACCACATATGCCATGCCGACGTTGAGTGCCAGGATTTTAAGAACTTCCTCAAGGACAAAACAGTGAAATTCGTTACTGTAGACTTTGGTAACGACAAAGAAGTCCTGCGTCGGATAGGCCTCGTTGTAGGCAACACCTTCGACCTCCAGAAGAATCGGCTGGTGTCCTCTCGTCAGCCTTCAATGCTGACCCTGGCAGGAGCCATGGTTCATCCTTCGTACGGTAAACTGGAGAAACCTCATTACACGTTTCATCGTCATGCATGGCAGCGGAATGTACTAGATATAGACCACATCCACTATGCTGCAATGGATGGCTACCTTTGCTTCAATATCTACAAGGGTTGGATGAAGAGCAACAGCCAAGTGTGCGGTTCAAGCAAAGAAGTATCGGCCAAGAGGAAGAGGGACAAGGACGAAGTCGAGGACGTGGACGAGGACTCCGAGTAAGGTGGCAGTGTCGTTGCTCATGGTGGTTCTAATGCAGTGTCTACCGGAATAGTTGCAAAGTTTAATTTCAGGTGTGCTTAATTTAATTTGAGGGGTGTGTTGTGCTGAGCCCCCAGCAGAACTATGTTATGTTTCTTCTCGTTACTTTAACTCTTCAGTACGTACATACTAGTATTTCTTACATTTCATCTTTTAGTTGGTATAGTACTACCACTCGTTTCTTCACATTATATACGTACAATATATATGGCCAACATCATATAGCCAGCAGTTTAGTTGTCAAAGAATTTCAGGGTGCTTAGTTTTGTCAAAGAATTCCAGGATGCTTAGAGGGTGCTTGGATCCAAGGGACTTATTTTAGTCTGACTAAAAATAGTCTCTTTAAGAGGCTAAAGTTCCAAGCACCCCTGACTAAAGAGGGGCTAAAACTAGTCTTGAGACTAAATTTTTTAGTCAGGGGTACCCCTACTAAAATGTGGATTAGTCCTCTCTCTACTCATTTAACTCCTCTCCTTTAACACAGGCGAGTTCTGGATTGGAGGGTTTGGAGGATAATAAATGCTCATTAACTTGATTTTAGCCTTTTTAGTATTTGGATCCAAGCATGGGTGAGGCTAGCATGTTTTAGTCCCACTACTTTTAGTCATGGGACTAAAACGTATCCAAGCACCCTCTTAGTTTTATTTGAGGGGTGGGTTGTGCTGGACACCATTATTGTGACTAGCCTTTTTAATAGTACTATATGCATAATTTGGCGACGAGCGCTCTCTATATGTACCACCTTTTTTTAATTTCAAGTTTTGCTCCATGGCGCAATCCATCGATACTACTGCTGTACAAAAGTATACATTTTTTAAAAGGCTAGAGGGCGGGGAAGTCTAGCTTGGTCGGTTTCATGAGAGGCGAATGCCTTTGTGATTTGACGGCTCATTACTGCTGGAAGGCAGGGCCTTGTGATTTGACTGCTCGTATAAATGCGTCGACGACCTGATCGAGGAGGAGCAAAGAACCGTGCGGTATACTCAAGTTTTCCACTGGAGTAGTACTGCGACGGAGGAGCACGAAACACGGCAGCCCAGTGCCATATGGCGATAAAAAATGATCTAATTTGCTAGTCATCTCATTGTTAGCATTGTTCTATGCATTCCCTCAAAAAACATTGTTCTATTCATGCCTCGCAGAGAACGTGCCACATGCAGCGTAACACCCGAAGCAAAAGATGAAACACAGGAGCAATAGAAGAAGGAAGATTATCACCCCAAATGATCTAATTCGCCGTGGAGTCGTAACTGCTTCTTCATCGCCTCCACGACCTCCATCTCCTTGCGCGTCTCCTCCGCCATCTTCATCATTGTGTCCATGACGCGGCATTTCTCGACGCGAGCCTTCATCATCTGTTCCACGACCATATTACGTACCTTAACAGCAGTCGGGTGCTCGATGCGGAGCTTCGTCAACTCTTCCTTCTATTCCATGGCGAGGGCCTGCAGCATCTTCATCGAGGAACTACTATTCTCATGCAGCTTCTTCTAGCCGGCGCTCATCTCCTTCAACAGGTCGATCTCGTGGCAGAGCTTCGCATTCTCCTCCCGAAGTCACAGGATTTCGCCGGTCACCTTCTTCTCTGAGGCAATGCTCTTCTTCAGCAGCATCACCAAGCCGGTGGTCAACTCCCCCTGCTGATTGAGCTCAGTGGGCATGTTGTCGAGGCTCTCCTTCAGCAACTCCATCAAGCCTTGGATGAACTCCTTCTGCTTATTTAGCTGATCGGGCATGCCATCGAGGGATAACGACTCTAGCTCCGCCGGCTCGGCATGTTCGCCTCCGCGGCTAGGGCGCTCCTGGGAGCCATTGCCTGTCTATGAGAGATCTTTTGAGGTCTCTGCGTGGTGGCAAGCCCTCTTTTTTTTCCACAGCCTTGGTTGCCGCTCCCTTGTTACGAGTAGTTCTCGACCTAGAGCTCTTCTCACCGGCCATGGCAACGACGGACGAAGGAGAAGCACTTATGAGGAGGAAAGGTAGAGTGATTTTCGGTTAGGTAGTTCCCCTTTTTATAACCTAAGTACTAGCACTAGTACTAATACCTGCATAGTGGGAACACGTTCAGGTTTGGTACGTACTACTAGTAGGTGTGAGCAGGCTTTCGAATGTGATGGGAACAAGGTAAAGATTAATTGATGGTTTTGGTTTCGAGGCCCGAAACGGCTCTCGATGAGTTTAGCGGAACATAAATTTCAAGTACTACACTGCTCAAATGCGTAAATATTATGTTACTGTCAAAAATTGGCACAAAATACGAAGGAGACCAATGGAAGTACTACTAGCAACCCATGATTTAACTACTCGCATGCGCGCAATGGAGTAATAATGTCTTTCTTCCGCCCTCACGTCCACTCAATTTTCATGTGCTGTATTAATTGACCATCAATGAAGTGAACGACTTTACACGCGTCAAATTATCACATGGGGTGGATCTTGGTACAAAATTGCGTCCGCCCGTGTACTCGCGTGTGCGTGCGAGGAATGAGTGCATGCATGGCGTGCGTGCACATCTTCGCTTCGTGCATGTACCGCCAATATGGCTCAGGGAGGATGAGTACATTCTTCTGGAACCAGCAGCACGTCATTGTGATCAATCCACGCAAGGAGGTTGCGACAATGCCTACACATGTGCCACGTGGCTTCATGAACTGTAAGAGAGACACTGTGTAGCGTGCCATTGGTATTCTAATTGATGTGTTTTGCACATACTCGAAGTACTAGTAAGGTACACGTGCATTGCACGCATCAGATTTTGCAACCAAATTATGAATAAATACCACACTATAGCATGTAAGCTCTGAGTCATATATGCCTGATGTAGCCCTTCGTTTAATTCTTATAGTTCATCTCATTCAAAATCAATTAGTTTTTATAAAAAGCTAAGAACGCGGGAATAGGAAAAACATGGGATTATAGTGGAATGTCGTCTTGAATCCTACAGGATTGTACGAGTGTTTGATTGTGCATAGAAAAAACGTAGAATTCTTTCAAAGAGGTTTGATTGGATGGGATGTTTCCTATGAGATCTAGTGCAAATGAATCATATTGAAAAATTCCTATGGTTTACAATCCTACGAATCAAACAACCAAGATAGGAAAAATTCCTAATGATTAGAATCCTCCAAAATTCCTTTGAGAATCCTTTGAATCAAAGAAGCCCTTAATCTGTTTTATGATTCATGGAATTGTGCGTTGTAAAGCATAAAGTAAAAACAAATAATGGCAATTCAACTAGAAAAAAGTTTGGGCAGTTATGATACGGAAGATTCTAGAACAAAAGAGAACCATTGTTGTTTTGAGGTTTGTGCATTATGCTTAAGTTCAACCATGGAGTCTGCTAGATTGTACATGTGGCAAAATCCGATGGGGGGCTAGAAGATGGTGCGAGGGGCCGAGTGGAGGGAGACTATGAAGGAATGCACAAGTGCGAGATCGATATTTAGAAAGAGGGGGTGAACGCGTGCGCTGATGCACACAGTGGCGGAGCCATGAAAAATAAATGAGCTAGGGGGCCAAGCATTGCTAATCCTTTACGAGGAGGGTCAATTCATGAACTTAAACCATTTTTAGCAGCAATTGTCTAATGATCACATTCATATTAGCCTTGATATATAGTGATGTTAGGGGGGAGGGGTGCAAGGCCCTTACTGCCCCCTGTCTTCACCATTGTGCACGCGTCTGAGAGATGAAGCGGAAGGTATGGATGATGAGAGGGGGACATTGGATACATAATTAATGTGGGTGTATTAGCTATATATGTTAATCCTATATAGAGAGGTATAGATTGATCGATGTGGACGTGGGAAAGAGGGTGAGACCTCACTGGATATATCGATTGATCGGTTTGTGTGGAAAACTATGAAAGACCTAGCTATAAACACACATACATAGAGGAACATCGATCGTTGCGCATGCACGCGTGAGAGATAAAGAATGCCCGATATGATGGAGAGGGGGATGTGTGTTGGTGTGTGCCTTCATGGGAGACCGACCTGAAGAAAAGATTGCATGCGTGCGATGGATAATGCCGACTCGTAGTGTGTGTGCATGCATGCACGAGAGAAAGTTAGTGGTACAATTATAAAGAGAAGACTACTATGTGGGTGTAAAAGAATAGCTGAATAGGTGAGGTCACAATCAATGTAAAGTTGAATTCAAATATTTGAATAAGAGATCCTGATGTTTGAAACCCATGCATGCATGAATATAACGGAGATCTGCGCGGTGTGGTTTGGAAACGAGCATGTTGTAATGTATACACATTGAATAAGGTCAGACTGATTTGAATTTGAGATACCGATGGCAGACATCATTTTGCCACGTCGCATCTGTGCATGGACACACTATTCTAATTGGAGATGATGGGCGGCTTTTGCATCACATATCTATATCTATACCCCTATATATATATATTATATTTTATATTTTTTTATATTGTGTGCGGGTAACTTTAACTTTGAAAGATGGTCGTTGGATGAGGCGAATCCGATGGTCCAAAGATGGCAAATTTGAGCACTACTGACCGTTGGATATCATCTAGATTCCACCAGATTTCGCCACATGTATAATCTAGAAGACTCCATGGTTGAACTTAAGCATAATACACAAACATCAAAACACAAGCACCTCTTATTTGTTCTAGAATCTTCCGTATCATAATTGCACAAATGTTTTTCTACATGATTTGCCATTGTTTGTTTTTACTTTATGTCTTTTTTACTTTATGTCTTACGACGCACAATTCCATGAATCTTAAAATAGATTAGCTTTCTTATAAAAACTAGATGATTTTGAATGAAATGAACTATAAGAATTAAACGAACATCTACATCATGCATATATGACTCAAAGCTTGCATGCTATAATGTGCTACTTATTCATAATTTGGTTGCCAAATCTCATGCGTGCAATGCACGTGTACCTTACTCTAGTCTAAATGGTGTTTGTGTGTGTGTTGTGCGTGTTGAGGTGCAAATTGTCTTTTTTGGGGTACACATTAAGCTTGTTCTTCCGAAATTTCAAGCCGCACCTTGTTATGCAGAAAATTCAAGCTAGCGTCTCTGTCTACGTGCTGCGAAACTCCCGCCTCTTCAACCCGCGCCTTGTTAGCCCGAAATATTTAAGATATATCTTTGTCTCGTTGTGCTCCGACAACTCCCTCCATCTCAACATGTGCCTTGCTATTCCGAAATTACAACGCGCGCGAAAACTCCCACCTCCTGTGAAATCCCGACACGCGAAATGCCTGTGGTACCCCTAAACCGAAAGAACCGCCTCAAATCGGTGGGGGTACTTTTGTAACTTACCCCACATTCCGGACAAGCGCGTCTCTAAGCCATGGTTCTCCACTGGCATCCCATCCGCCCACCCATTCATACACCGAGGCCGCGAAAACCCGCGACGAAACCCCACACCCTGCTCCGTCCGCCACCCAGCCGGAGCCTCTTCCCCGACGACGTCGTCCAAAGCAACACCTCGACGTCCCTCATCCACCGTACCAGATGAGGATCCGTCATCGATCTTATCGTCCCGCCAGTTCAGCCACCCCGTCCTCCACCTCCAAGGAACTGCCCCGATGTTCCCCTCGTCTTTCGCGCCACCTCCATTCCCACACCGCCGTCTTCACTTGCACCACCGAAAGAGCATCATCATCACCATTTCCTCGGATGAAGCTGAGGCCTAATCGGCGCCACCAAAGAGGTTGTACACTAATCGCCGCATTTGTTCGCCGGTGCTGCCGGTGCTTGGTCCCGAGCCGACACGGCGCGACTCCATCCACGGCGGCGTCGCCGGCCATTTCCTCCACGGCGTCGCTCCCGCGGCAGCGACATCCACATCAGTAGGACCTGTTGCTGCTTTAGATCTCGCTCGTGCTGCTGCTCTGCTCTTTGTAACATCCCAAAATTTTAAAGTTTGGAATGTTATATTAAATAAATAATTGTGATTATTTGTTTGATTTTTGTGTGATTGATTGTGTGAAACTGAGTGGAAATTGAAACTTTTTGAAAGTTGAATGAGAGGGAATAAAAGGACTTCCCCAAAACTTTCATCTTGCATTTTGATCTCGAAAAATTCAAATTCATTTCATCACAAGATCCTAGAGTGAAGATAATATGACTTCTTCCATTTAAAGAAATGAAAAGGGGTTCGAAAATGATTTGAATTCCATTTGAAATATTTCAAACTTAGAAACTTTAAGCAACTCAATGAGTTCACAAGGGAAGATAAAATGACTTCTTCAAAATTGAAGAAAGAGAGTTGGGAGTTTCAAATAAATAATTTGGAAGTCACTTTGAAGTTATTTGGAACTCATTTTCCTATTGAAGTTGTTTGAAATTTCAAATTCAAAATCCTCTTGGAAGTTATCTAGTTTTAATTCAAATTATTTTTCTCCTAAAAGTAAATAAATGGAAATAAGGGTAAAATGATTCCCTTCAATAGAAAATTAGGAGAAAATAAATTTGAAATCGTTTTGCTATTTTAAAAATGATTTTTATTATTTTAAATGTAACAGCATCATTGTTTGACTTTTATGATTTTTTTGGATTTTATTTGAACTTGGAAAATAGTTCACCTTATTATTGGTATTTTTCTGAGCATTTTGATATATAATATGCCTATGTAAATTTTATTTATTTTCGTCTGTTGTAATTTGTTTTCATTCTGTAAAAAAACAAAATAAAACACAGGCGCACCACCTGGACCGAAACCCTGTTCGGCCCAGGAGCACCTAACCGGCCCATGGCCAAATTCGGCCCGACGCGGAGCCCCAACGCCCGAAGGCCTTAGCATCGCTCAATCGCCCGCGCCTCCCCCTCGCTCGCCTCCCGACGCTGCCGCTCGGAACGAGCTCGCGTGTGTGCCGCCCGCAACCGCCGGCGAGGCCCCGCGGATGAGGCTTATCCGCTAGTCCCCGACGCCCTGCCTTCGCCTATAAATTCCCCCAAGGCTCCTCGTTCGATCTCACCATCTCTCTGATCCCCACGCCGCTCGCAGACCCCGCGCCGTCCGTTTGCATCCAGCCGAAGCACACATGCCATCGCCCGTCCTCCGCCCGATTCCAACGCCGACGACGCGAGCCGCCACCATCGTCGTGATCCTCTCGAAGCACCGCATCTCCCTGTACACTCCGTTGTCGCCGGAAACCGCCGGAGCCGTCGCCCTGTCCGACGACGCGCGCCCTCGTCGGAGCACCAGAGCCTCCTCCCTCTGTCCCGTCCAGTGCACGCCGACGCCCGCCGTCACCACCATCCGGTCGCCCGCGCCAAGCCGGTCCCCTTCGCCTCCTTCCCCATCGCCGAGAAGCATCGCAGGCCGTCGCCCCGTCGACGTTGTGGTCCTGCCCAACGCCGGCGCCGCCGCAGTTGCCATCTGTGAGCCGCCCCACCCCCTTGTTCTTTTCTAAGTCTTGTTTTTTTGTGAACCGTTACACACGAAAAATCGCCAGTTTTATTTTTAAACCGGTCGGTTCACTTAGTTTAGCCGCGGTAGCCCGTTTGTCTTATATGTCGACCGTCCGCTGGATAAGCTCCGCAACGAATGGGTATGCACCAGTAGGAATCTGCCACGTGGCCAAGGGCCTGTTCGCAGTATATTTTAGTTTCTGTTTCACTGACTAGTCCCTAGGATTTGCAGATTGGTCCCCGCACTTTAGTTAGCCACAACTTTTTAACCGTAACTCCAAATTTGATGAAACCAATGGCAAATTCTTTGTATTGATTAGATCTATCCAGTAGTGTCATCTTTGTAAACTTTTGTCAGATTCAAATTTGAATTTATTCAGATTTGAATTCAAACTTCAAATGGCCATATCTCCTAAACCATAGCTCCGATTGATGTGATTCTTTTTGCACCGTGTCACCGTTGCCAAACCCTATCACTTGGACCTATCTCACGATATTTTTAACACATTAGGATCTGTTCTTAGTAGTTTTACTCGTATGCCTAGTATGCACTGTGGTCCACGTCACAAAATTTTTTTGGCACCCATGCCCTATGTTGTTTTGCACTTAGTAATTTCTTTTGATAGTTAAGTGTGTTGTGTGTTCATTTGGATTTTCCGAGTCTTTTCATGTTGCATGTTATTTGGTTCTCTGAAATGATTGCTTATGAGAGTGCAATGTTTGACTTTATATATTTTCATCAGAGAGTGACGAATAGTTCTATTAAGTAAATTTTTGAGAGCGATATCGTCTTCATCGACTATTACCAGGCAAGTTCACATTTGACCATTCTTCCAATTACCTATGCTTATATTATGCACTTAGTCCTTTTGTGGTAGGATTGCATGGTAGGATTTATTGTTGCCAGATGGCTATGCCGTTACCTAGTAGTTCATTTGAGGTAGGTCTGATCTATACAACCTTGTCACCACCGTGTAAGTTTATTTCTGCCTCGCAAATGTAGACGTGGATTGGGTAGTGTTCATGGTGAGACATGAGTGAAAAAGTAGTAATCAGGACCAAGACTTGTAAATGAACTACCTGGGCGGTATTTGGTTTGAATGGTGGCGAAGTACAGTGGGAGCATGCATGGTTAATCCATGGTGGTGCACCACTAGTGGTCGGCCGCCCAGGCTCAAAGAGATCAATCATATTCTCATGTCTAGAAGCTTACGTGTGCAGCCACAAGCCAATATGGGCTCTGGCTTAGTTGAGTAGTTAGTGTGACCCCTTTCGGGATGGGCTAGCAGATGTAGAATGAGTAGGTGTACCGGCCTATCCATGGGTTAAGGGGAAATACTTTCGAAAGACTATGTCTCGGTCATCCTGTTCTCAAACACCAGGCAGTGCGAGAATTTCAAGGGAGGCGATCGAGTCTTGTGGGGAAAAGTGCCCAAACCTCTGCAGAGTGTTAAAACCTAATCGATTAGCCGTGTCCCCGGTTACGGACAACTTGAGCATCTAGTAGTGGAAATGCTGGGAGATCTCATCACTCTTAATTAAACAGTTGGGTTTTAAATGAAACTTTGGGAATGGATTAAGTTGGTTTTACCAACTCATCCTATGCTATAAAGAAGTGGTAGAATAATATATTTTATTCTGGGGAAAAACTAGCTTGATGCAAAAACTAAACTTAGAGCTTTCCACCAGCCAAATTGCATGTACAAATAGGTTCATTATTCTTATGATGTGACTTGCCAGTACATTCAATGTACTGACCTATAGGGCTACAACGTCTTATGTTGCAGGGATTTTTCTACGACGAGTAAGAGTTATGTTGTAGGGTTACGGTCTACAGTCAACTTGCCGTTGGCGTTGATGGACTCCACACCCTTATGTTTGCTTCCGCTGAGACTTATGAGGTATATATCAGTTTTACGTTATTTATACATGTGATTGCACTTTGATATATACATTGATGTAATGTGTGTGCCAGCATACCGATCGAGGGATGGCATGGATACACAAAGGCTTGACCGTTTGAGGTCGGGTCGCTACACTCTTGCTCTCGGTCCCCTGCCTGGTCTGCTCTTGCTATTGCTATTGCTCGCGCTGCTGCTCTCGCTCTTGCTCTTGCTTGCAATGCTGCTCCGATTTAGCTACACTTCACTCCGATGCCGCCGGGGTGATGGAAGAACCAGCCGCAGTGGGGAGGGGGGCTCACCGGAGAGGTACCCCACTATCTATCTTAGGGTTCAGGATGGGGCGGTGGTCGCCGGCGGTGGAGGGGCGTCGGTGGGGCGATGGCGTGGGGATCGCCGGAGAAAAAGCTCGGCACGGGGGGTCCTAGAGGGATGGCCGAGGCGGCGGCGGACCGGCGGTGGGGAGTGTTTTCGGGGCGGGCGGGGCGGCGCACCGCCGGCCGCAAGCGGCGGGGCGCTGCTGTTTGACCGGCTCAGGGGGGTGGAGGTTGAAGATGAACCGCAGGCCCTTGATTTCGTATCCAACGGCTGCAACATCGACTGACCAGAGATGAAAAAGTCAGTCGACCGACGTGTAGACTCACCTTGCTAGTGCGTTCAGTTTCGACAGCAAAATTCAGTTTCGACAGCAAAATTCAGTTTGGACAGTTAAGTTTAGTTTCGACAGTTAAGTTCAGTTTCGACAGTTAAATTCAGTTTCGACAGTTAAGTTCAGAGATGATTGGCTGATGTATTTTACATCTAGAACTTTGTGATTATGTATTTTACGTCATGTATTGGAGATGCTATTAGAATTCCACTCAGGTTAACGTTGTTCGTTGTCTCTCTTGTCCTTCTTCAGCCTCGGCGCCGTACAACTCACCGGAGCTGCTCCAACAATGAAACCCTCCATCACAGCGGAGCAGTACCTCGGGCTCCATCTCCAGATGCCTAAGATCTTCTTCCCCTCCTCCGACAGCCAAGTCAGCCGGAGCATCCTCACCGGCCAACCTAATCATGCTGAGATCGACATGGCTTCGCCAAAGAGGTTGTACACTTGTTGCATCTCTTTTTTTACTCTACATGTTATATATATTGTCCACTGAGCACTTGTAGTAACGGGAAATACGATTATTTTATCCTACTATATGACAAGTCGTGAAGTACCAGGCAACTTAGCTATCCGTGATGGACTCTCTTGAATGCCATCATTATTTATCTCTGCGTGTTTGAGTTGTGCATTTGTCGATGGGCCTGGGAGTTGAGCTAGTATGGCAGTGGCCTGGCTCCAAAGTAATATAAGTAGCACAAAAACATTTTTTTAGTGTAGGATTTTCCTAGCTCAAGCCTGCCTACTAGAATCACCAGTGCTTGAAAGGAAAAGTGAATGAAAAACATTGGAACTGGAAAGTTTCCTATGGTACTACTTTTCACGAATTTGGTGCAAAGGAATGGAGCAAAGGAAAACTGTAGGATTTGTTCCTTTAGTGTCTTCTTGAAAGAAAAACCGTAGGAATTCTAATTTCCACTTCTCCTCCTTTTCATATTCCTATTCATCAAGCACAAGACTAAGAGATAGTAGCATAATAGCATTATAACCGTACATTTTCTTGTTGTTTGACTTAATCTCACCATGCTTTTTTGCATCCTGTGATCTTCCAATTGTTGTGAATCAAGCACCCAGATTGGCAGAAATCCTGTGTTTTTAAATTCTCTATTTTGCACGTGGATTCCTATCCTATTCCTGTCTATTTCCTATCCATGCATTGTTAGAATCCTCAAATTCAAACAAGCCCTTACTCAATTACTTCTGTTACAGATATGTGTCAAAGAAAACCTTGTGTGGTTTGTTCTGCTCCTGCAGCGCTGTGTTCCACCCCAGTTCAGCTCCTCCAACGACGGAAGGGTTCACCACAACAGGGATCCGCTCTCCAGACTGTCTTTCGCCGCCTCAGATCTTCTTCCCCGCCGCCGGCAGCCACGGCAACTGCATTACCATAATCAACTGAGCAGATGACCTTGAGGACTACACGGGTCCGCAAGAGAGGTCGCACTCTTCCGTGTCTGCTTACGTTATGCGTCTCTTAATACGATGACATGCTACATTATCGTCGTGTTCACCTATTAGACTCCGAGTCAGGTGCAAACTAATGCTGAAACTTGAGTTTTTAAATGGTTGCGGGGTACATTTTGGGGCAGCAATCAGTACTATCTGTCTACTATCTGGTTAATCTCCGGTGTCTACTATGAGTTTCATGTTGGGTGCAAACAAACATTAAAGGAGCCATTATCTGTATTTTTTAACTAAAGCTATTATCTGCCTGCTATCATTGGTTTTGGGTCTATCCACAGTTTGCTACCATCACTCTGGATTTGTGCATGCACTCCTTACATAATCTCACTATTTTGTATTCCTATGCATGCCAGTTATTGTACACAATGGAACTGATCATGTAGAGTAAAAGAGACGAGCCTTGCGTGGCAATAAAATTTCATGCAGACGTCGTTCCATGGTGGGCGCAAAGGCAGCCCCCCTCCACCCATTTCGGATCGTAATCAAGAGGAAGATAACTGTTATGAGGGGGATTCAGAAGGAGAAGACCACTCCTATTTACCCCATGAGGTCTTCGCTCTAACTTGGCATGCTGATGTTAGTAATAGCATGCATATGGTGCCTTGCATTGCTTACTGTATACATTAAAGATGTCATCTGCTTAGTTTAGACATGCTTTGTGTCAACGCCATCTGTTTAGTTTCTTTATCGTATATGTGAATCATGCAATGCCATCTTGTCTAGCCAGGCATCATATATGTGAATTTTGCAATGCCACCCTGGTTAGCCAGTCATCTTATATGTGAATTATATCATGCCATCATTTTTGTATTACGTGTTAAATTTGTCAATTTTTTTAGTATATTCAATTACTCTTCCTGTGCATCAGCCATTTGGCACGGTCATGGAAAAATCTGGAGTGGAAACAAGGTCTTCAGAGCAGACAATGCTATCTGACGAAGCACATGTCTTGCTGGTTACCGATAGCTCCTCAGAGGAGGATTCAGAGACATATGACCACCCATATTCCCCCCCCCCCGAGGTGCATGCCCTAACTTGGCAGGGTTATGTTGCTCATATCGTGCGTATGGTATCTTGCATTGCTATGTCATTTGCTTAGTTTAGACATGCTTTGTGTGAATGCCACCTGTTTAGTGTCTAATTACCATATATGTGAATTATGCAATGCCATCTTGATGCAAGACATTATATATGTGAATTATGCAATGTTATCTTGTTGCAAGGCATTATGTATGTGAATTATGCAATGCCATGCTGTTTAGGCAAGCGTCATATATGTGAATTATATCATGCCGTCCTTTTTTTGTATTTCTCATTGCTTTTGTCGACAATGTTTGTATATTCAACTTCTCTTCCTGTGCATCAGCCATTTCAATTGGTGATGGAGAAATCTGGAGTGAAAACAAGGTCTTCAGAGCAGACAATGCTACCTGCTGAAGCAGATATCTTGCTGGTTACAGATAGCTCTTCAGAGGAGGATTCAGAGGCAGATGACCAGTCCTATTATCCCCCTGAGGTGTATGCTCAAACTTGGCAGGGTTATATTACTCATATAATGCATATGTTGTATTGCAATGCTTAGTTTTTACGTCATATACACAATATTGAATGCCATCTCCTTAGACACATCATATATGTGATTGCCCTCTGCTCACTTCCTTAGTATATAAATCATATATTTGAATTATGTCATGCCATGATGTTTACATAGACAGCATGTATCTGAATTATGGCATGCCAACCCATTTTCTAAAGACATAATATAGTTATATCATCTCATCCTGTTTACATAGTCATCATATTTAAATTATGTCATTCTATCCGTGAATTATATCATGCCATCATGTTTTCATCGACGGCATGTTTGTAATTTATGGCATGCCAAACACTTTAATAGACACATCGTATAGTTATATCATGTCATCCTGTTTACATAGTCATCATATTTTGAAGTATGTCATTCTATCTTGTTTAGTTAGCCATCATACATGTGAAATTGTGTCATGCTATCCTGTTTAATTAGCCATCATATATGTGAAATTATGTCCTGCTATTCTGTTTTCTTAGACAACATAAATGTGAATTATTTCATGCCCTGTTTTCTTCCCTACTATCCATTGCACCTGTCTATCTTACAATGTCTGTACATTCAATTACTTTTCTTGTTTATCGGCCATTTCAATTGGAGGGAGTGATGGCAGTATCTGTGGGAGTAAAAACACGGTCTTCAGAAACGTGCTACCTGTCGATGATAGAACCACGGTTGTACTTGCCCAAGAACCAGCCCCACCACACATAACCCACACTCATGCAGATTGTACCCCTACCCAGTTGGACAGAGAACCAGCTGCACCCCTTCTAACCCCAACCCCAGCAGATAGACACCCAGTTCCCGTTGACACAGCACCGTCTCCACCACAGAGCACCCAAACATGAGCAGTTAGTAAAGCAACTGCAGTGCCCAAATCACGAGGACCACCACTCCGAACCCGAAGTCAACGCTTAAAGCAGAAGAAGAATTGTTCTCAGGTCAGGTTCTGTAGCTATGGTTCATACTACTTTGCTCTTGCATCACTGTATTTACCGATACCATCTAATTTCAAATTTGAAGGATGCAATTGAAACTCCAATGGCGCAACAGGTATGTTTTAAACCTGTTTCTTCAACGTGTTTGGTTGTTTTCTATTGTAACTTGCTCTATGTTCATTTCAATTTCAATTGAATAAACAATTATTTCTCATGCCATGCACATTACAAGTGTTGTTATTGCTGTGTAGTTTCCCACACTTATATTCTGTTTATGCTGCTTTGTCTTAAATAGATATGATTCGAACTGTATCTATCTTGATTTGGCAACATAAACTAGAATGACATAGACCATACAGTGACCATACTACATAGATATATGTGTGTTTCATGTTGTTATCCTGTCCACCTTACTACTGAACCGGATTACCAAAATGAGTTTCATATACTACATTGTAAACCTGAGATGTATTTGTTTGTTTCTCTTTTAGAACGCGGATAAAATATTGGAGAAGAGTACCCTGTTATGCAATGGTAAAGGAAGTAATGCATATAAGGTTCAAGATAGTGAGACATCCCTGTTGGTCTCCAAGAAAGCTGATAAAAACTATATTGAAGACACTGAGACAACCCTAAAGTCATGTCTTGATGTAGTGTTCGAGTTACTGGCTACCACTGCTGGCACCAGCTCTTCGAACTCATTGCCTGAATCAGTTTAGCTTCTTGACTCTCAACTTCAAGTTGAAAGACATCGATCAGATGTTATGCGACAGGAAGCCGAAGGACTGAGGAAGTCCCTGCAGAATTCAGATGCATACTTTCTGGTGCAACAGCAAGTGCTGGAGGACTTAAGCGCCAAATAAGAGAAAGTTAATAAGCTTGCTAAGCATCTTGCCAGCATTATGGGTACCCAGGATATTGTTTCTTGAGCTCTTATGAAGTGGTTTCAGTTCTGGACTTGTTTTGCTGCGGCGTTTATATGCTGTTGTGTTCCCTATATTTGCACTGGTGGCGAACTTTGATGCCCAGTGGATGTAGTATCTGTAATAGCCGTGATAGCCTAGTGTAAGTTGCTTGCTTATTTATTTCCTTGTTGTCTTGTTTATTTGTTTGCTTGTAGTCAGTGCAGTTCTTTTTCTGCGGTTTGCTAGTGGCTGCAATAACCTATTTTTTAAAACTAGGCCATAATAACCATGGGCTAATATTTACTGTAGTGACACTGGGCCTCCTATGGGCCGTAGAAACAGTGGGCCTTCTACGGGCCATATAAATAGTGGGCCTTCTACGGGCCGTAGAAATAGTGGGCCTTCTACAGGTCGTAGAAACAATGGGCCTTCTACGGGCCGTATCATCAATGGGCCTTCTACGGGCCGTATCATCAATGGGCCTTATACGGGTCGTATGATCGATTGGCCAAACATGGGCCAAACAGACCGCATTCTGGACGTAAACGGGCTAGAGTTAGAATCGTCCGTTCATGGGCTGACCATAACGGTCCATCGTTAATAGGCCGTATTTGATGACGTTATGAAAACGGCCCAACGTATTAACGGACCAAAAACGGGTCGACAGTAACCACGGGCTGAATTTGGCCCACAAGTAGAAAATGACAGTAATGGGCCGTAAGTAAACGAATGCTGGAAATGACCCCAAGAATAAATGGGCTCTGAGAAGGCCGAAAGATAACATGGGATGGAGACGGGCCAACGGAATAACGGGCCGTTAATGGGTATAAAGTGATACACTGTTCATTACGGGCCAGTTTCACCACGGGACGTTAATGGGTGTAAAGTGATACACTGTTCATTACGGGCCAATTTCACCATGGGCCATTAATAGGCCAAGAGTTACATAGGGCCTCATATGGGCCGAAAGACGTCATGGGCCATACATGGGCCAGAAGTGAAAACGGGCTGGAATCATATTGGATGGCCCAGATGACGCCACTGGGTCTAATTCGGATATGGCGTAACGAGCCTTGGGTTAGGCTATAAATGGGCTATATGCGAACAGGCCGTTAACAGGCTTTCCATGGGTCGGCCCGCCACCTTTTGACCAAGTCAAACGGGCCGGCCTTTTCACAGGAATGGGCCTCTGTTGGGCCGTGCCACATGTCAATGTATCATAGGCGCCTTATGTCCAATGAGTGGATGACATCTGTCCCGATGATGAGCCGACACGTGTTTCCTCCAGCCAATGATGATTTTACACGTGGAAAATCCCCATTGGTCGGGGCTGTTAACGGGTTATCGGATCCAAAACCCGACCCGATAGCTTAACGACGTTCCGTTACGGTGGATGCCACGTGTCGGTCACCCTTGACGAAAGCACTTCTGTGACGCGCGATTTATCGTCATGGAAGTGGACACTTCCGTGATGATAATTTTGGTAATGTCATGGAACACTTCTACGACAGCACAGGTATGACTATCTTGATTCTGTCATAAATTTGTCATGGATGTACATGCATGACAAAAAACGCGACCTACTGTGACAAACACATATCATCACGGAAGTGTATTATTTTTGTAGTGCAATACTAAACCAGGGAGAATGTGTTGGCGCTAGCACAGTAGTATTCATCCCGAATACCCTGCAACAGATGTTGGAATAGGTCCGGAGAGTGCGACCATGGGAGACAACACTTGCTTCCTTAGTAACATCAGCAGTGCCCTGTATACAGACAAGAAGCGGTGATCCATCGGAATAATTTGCCAGGCGCCACTGAGTATATGGGTCCCCATGCTCGTGATCATCATCATTGTCATATCCCCCTTGGTTATAATTTTTTCAAATATAGGTGGTGGAATATTCACAGGACCTTGGAAAGACAAGAAGGTTAATTAGTAAAGGGGAACTCTAACCTGCATGCATGTGGATGAAACAATTATAATTACAGTGGAAGACAAATGTACTGAAAGCATGATGATTCCATGGAAAAACAGTGCCTCGAGTGGTGGCAGCAAACACAAGACCCTCGTATTGAATTGCATCACAGTACTCATCCGTGTATAGAAACTGGTTTTCGAGCAATATCCATCGAGTCGAACCATGAAGGATGGAAACAAGCTTGTCGAGGATAGCGACAACACAAGCATTCCTATAACCCCAAGAGCGGTCGGGAACTCGACAAATTGCTATCTTCTGTAGACGACAGTCACCATGATCGTAGTTGAACGTACGTAGAATACCGGTGTGCTCAACCTCTGGGCAGTCTGAGATTTTTGGAAGTGGAACCCGGTGACGAGTGTACACATTCACAAGTTCCCACTCGTAGTTGGACCCAATATAAACAACCCAATATCCATTTGCACCTACCCAAGCCTTACCCTCAAGCGATGGCATATTAACATCACACGTATCATTATCAAGTGGAATCAACTTGCACAAGGCGAGGCCTGCATCGTCCGCGCGCCAGTGACCAGGTTCACGGTGAAGAAGATAGAGGAGATCAAACCGCTCCTGGACCCTTAGGTTCCTTGTAATGATGTTATTAGTTGAGTCGAGAATGGTCTTGAACAAACCTACCATGCTAGCCGGGGTGATGACGTCGCACCGACCAATGAGTTCATCCACCACGTCATCTTTCAGATCGGGGCAAGAATAACTGGGTCGTTTCTGGCCTGTTCCCTCCTTGGAGAAGACGATCGAACAATGGCAGAAGGAAGGGTGAAGGCAAATGGAGGAGGGAGGAAGAGCATGTGACAGCAGTTCCAAATCGAGAGGGAAAGGCGAAGAGTCGGTGGACGGTTGCCACGGTACACGAAGAGGCGCCCCGACCTACATAGACGTCCGTTCGGAAATTGTACAAAAGGACTCGTCGTCGTCTCACGGACATGTGGGAACGGGACCACATGTGAACGAAACATGGTGTGTAATTTCTCATGCAAAATGCGGTCTGGCCGTGTTGGCCCGAGGTGCCGCATTATTTATCGACCTTTTATTTTTTTAATGGCGTGCCATTCAGTTTTGAAGCAGGACTAACTAGTATTGTATGTAGAGAAAATATAAAGTACTCTACCACTACTCCACCTCTAGTATTGGTAGTATAAAAAAGATATATAGGCTGGAGTTTTAGCGCTTTCTTGCTAATGGCTGCCCACTTGCTTCTCACACTATCACCCTCTCTCCAGATCTAAAGAAGACGGCCTCTCTCTCCCTCCTCACCGGTGGTTACAGATCCGCCGAGGAAGAAAAGGACGTGCAGCGTTGACGCACTCGTTGTCGGCGAGCGTGATCACGCACTGACGACAAGGCCGTCCTCTCAGACCTAGCGCCCGCGCGGGATGGCCTCCTTCCCCAAGCTTGCTGGCATAGTGTGTGCGGAGGCCGACGACCATGAGTGAAGCAACTTCCCGCCGACCCTCAGGTATGCTACCTATTTTCGAACCATACCCTTGTTCTATTGCCCCATCTGCCATGTCGCTGCATGTGGATCTTTTTCCACTCCACCATCTTCCCAATTTGTCCTCTGCTCTACTAGTCACGCAGATGAAAACCTTAACTTGCACTATTAAAGGAAACCCTACTTCATGCAGACTAATCCATGTCTGGGTTGAATAAGGAAAGGAAGGGAGACTTCACTGTCCAAGAGACTAGGCATCGAACCCGCATCTAGGTTGAAAAGGGGAAAATCAGTAGCTAAAGAGAGCAAAATGGGATGTAATCCACATATGCTGCCTGGATATTTGTTGCTCTTGGCAACCATACCTACCTCACCACTCTATGCGTCCGTGGAGGTACATCGTACTGGTGCGCCCACTGTCCGAATGGGCCTGCCATGCTATTATTGCCACTTTTTTGCTGTTAGTATAACGCCAGCTATCAAGTCAAGCAATGCTACTACTAAAGTGATGCCACATTTAACTAATGCCTCACTCAGTCTAATGCCACCGATAAATTTAAGAAGTGCGATTTAATGTCAGTGGATTACTTCAGGGTTAGCTATTTATTGTGGATGTATTAAAGATATTGGAGCTAAGGCGTTCTAATGTTGTTGCACAGCCAGTATACCAACGATGAATCTTGTTACTACCTTCATATTTTTGCACTGTTAATGCTTATAAATTACATACCTCGAGTTAGTTAATACTCCCTTTGTCTGAAAATATAAGAACGTTTTTGATACTATCATAGTGTCAAAAACGTTCTTATATTTTGGGACAGAGGGAGTAATATTTACCTTGAAGGTACATGGTTTGCACTTTTTTATACTGTCATTAGTTAATAATGCTAGTTACCTTCAGACTTTAGTATTTGGTTTAATGCTCTTGCACAACTACTATACCAATGCTGAAACTTGTTACCTTTACATTTTGTATTGTTAATTCTTATAGAAATCTTCCAGTGCTAGAGCTTATGGAAATCTATTTAGTAAAACCATTGTATTGTACCCTGTAATAAAATAACTACTCTACTGTTGCACTAGCCACTGGATTAGTCTATATTTGTACTATTCGAATGGTGATGCATTAGCGTATGGACATATATGAAGTCTGGCAAGCTTTCCCAGATATGTGCTCAAGAAAACTACTACCTGTTTTTCTAAATACTAAATGTTTGGGTACTTTAAATTGAACTGTGAAAATGTCTTATATTAAGGAACAGAGGGTGTAGAGTTTACTCAAATTATCCCGGTTAAGCTAATCACACCTTTGTTTCATTATGTTATCGGAGGAGGTCTGTATGTTTGTCTCTAATGCCTGTCAACTACATACCGGACATCATGATGTAATGTTATGTCATTTCCGTTTGTACAGTGTCACTGAATTGTTAAGGCGGTGATAGTATCTTATTAGTTGAACTGTGCAAAATATGCTTAAAAGAAGAGGAAAGGCCAGGAATGGCT
Organism: Triticum aestivum; assembly: GCF_018294505.1. Taxonomy (NCBI): domain Eukaryota; kingdom Viridiplantae; phylum Streptophyta; class Magnoliopsida; order Poales; family Poaceae; genus Triticum; species Triticum aestivum. The sequence goes on along the minus strand of NC_057797.1, from coordinate 413,067,045 downwards.
CAATTTTTCAGTAAAAACTATGTATGCCTTCATGACATCAGCCGATGTTGCCTTATTTATTCCTTCAAATAGGTGGTTAGAAACAGTCTTGCTACCTTTTCCCATTAAGAAATTGGAATGCTTATATTTGTGAGTCTATGCTTCAACTAGTGCCACTTTTATAGTAATCACACTTTCAATATATATGCAAACAGGGATGCTCGATTTTAGTGGAACTGCACAAAATGTCCAAATGGTTCAACATTAGGAGCATGTTTTCTTCCAAACCTTTATATCCAATTGGTGGCACTATGAGTTGTTCATTATGAAGGTACATGGTTTGCAACTATCTTGCTACTCTTTTTTGTACTATCATTAGATAGTAATACTAGTGGTTTGCATGTGAATTTATTGGCAGGGTGGACCTACATTGGAGGTGCAGGACAGGATTCAATGGTTGGATGCTCAATTTCGGTTGTATCGATTTCACCTCTTCCATCATTGTGAACATGGATATCCTTGGTCTGATGAAGAATAGGCACTATATTTCTGCTCTGAACAAGCAAATCAATCTAGTATGAAACTGTCCAGGGCAAAACATGACTGTATCAAATTTTCCAATGCAAAACATGAGAGATGCTAAGCGGAAGAGACGTGTTTAAACCGAAAATACAAGGTGGGGTATATGTTTACTAGCTGCTTGATATTTGTGCAGACAGAGATGTCTGCCCTTTGCTATTTGGCAAACAAACAAAGTGACCGCTATTTTGGTTGAACTGCACAAGAGAATAGTATAGTCATTGCATGCAGTGCCATTTGAAAATAGACACAGAAAGATTGGATAGTCACTTCATGGACTGCAGAAAAGTAGTATTGTGCTATTTATTTGCCAACACTAGGTGCTTTATTTCTTTGGTCTGATTATACAATGGGCATCATTTTCCCTAAGTTAAAGTTTGTATTCCGAAAATAGTCTCGTCGTGTGATCGAGAGAAGACCAAATCATATTGCAGTGGATGTTCCTCCATCATGTGTGGTTCATTCTCATGGTTCCAGTTGTTGGTGAAACCACTTACGTTTGCAAGAGGAATTGTAGACTTCACAAACAAATTTTTCTTTCACTCTACACTAAATGTTGGCCAAGAGAACTATCCATGTTAGTAGGAAGAAAAGATGTTTTTTCTAGATCTTTGCTTTTGGAGCTACATATCTCTATATGATATGTGAATCATTGAGATGCATTCACATGTTGATCTTATGTATGGGAATCGTACTAGTTAGTTTTGAATTTGGGCTACTAATGTGAACATATTACAATGCCAGGCATGTGAGTCTCGTGTGAACATTTTGAACGGATCAGCTCCTACTGCTGTGCACAGCATGATCCTTATTTCTATATTCTTAGTGTTTTCAAGTTACTAACAGTTCCTTATTTATGTTCACTCAGTGTTTACAAGTTACTGATCGATCACTAGCTAGCCTACTAGTGCGCTCCTGGCAGTTTTAGTTGCGAGGAAAGATCTGAAGTGGCAGTTTTTTGAATAAAAATGCCTACCACTGAAGAAACTGACAAGCTACTCTGAAGAAACTACCATGTGAATCTGAAGAAATTGCCAGCAAAAACATTCGCAAATGCCTTATCTCCCAGCGAATGTTCATCAGCTAATGCGATCCTACACGTACACCATCCGACCTACTCGATCCTACACGTACACTATCCGACCTACTCGATCGTACATGGATAAATAGCAGATCATGCACGTACTACCTCCTTTCCGGTTTGCAGGGCTCAATTCCGAAAATTACCTACTCGATCCTACATGAATCAATAGCGGATCACGCACGTACTACCTCCTTTCCGGTTTGCAGGGCTTAATTCAAAAATCTCACAATCCAAGGTAGATGATGAGTGGTGGAATCATTTTTGACAAGGAGGGAGTACCTCATCTGGATGATTAGAGTGCACTCATTTGACCGTCATGCCGGCGTGCGACCCAGCATGGCCGGGATGGGACGACACAATCATAATTTCAGTTTTTCTAGTTTCCACGGCAAGCTGGCGCACTATGCCATGCCTGCTTATGCATTGAATTCCGATGACCGCGATGACCATCGCGTTTCCCGCGACACACTGATGACCCACAAGTATAGGGGATCTATCGTAGTCCTTTCGATAAGTAAGAGTGTCGAACCCAACGAGGAGCAGAAGGAAATGATAAGCAGTTTTCAGTAAGGTATTCTCTGCAAGCACTGAAATTATCGGTAACAGATAGTTTTGTGATAAGGTAATTTGTAACGAGTAGCAATTAATAAAAGTAAATAAGGTGCATCAAGATGGCCCAATCCTTTTTGTATCAAAGGACAAGCCTGGACAAACTCTTATATGAAGGAAAGCGCTCCCGAGGACACATGGGAATTATCGTCAAGCTAGTTTTCATCACGATCATATGATTCGCGTTCGGTACTTTGATAATTTGATATGTGGGCGGACCGGTGCTTGGGTGCTGTCCTTACTTGGACAAACATCCCACTTATGATTAACTCCTATTGCAAGCATCCGCAACTACAAAAGAAGTATTAAGGTAAACCTAACCATAGCATGAAACATATGGACCCAAATCAGCCCCTTACGAAGCAACGCATAAACTAGGGTTTAAGCTTCTGTCACTCTAGCAACCCATCATCTACTTATTACTTCCCAATGCCTCCCTCTAGGCCCAAACAATGGTGAAGTGTCATGTAGTCGACGTTCACATGACACCACTAGAGGGATAACAACATACATCTCATCAAAATATCGAACGAATACCAAATTCACATGACTACTAATAGCAAGACTTCTCCCATGTCCTCAGGAACAAATGTAACTACTCACAAAGCATATTCATGTTCATAATCAGAGGGGTATTAATATGCATAATGGATCTGAACATATAATCTTCCACCGAGTAAACCAACTAGCATCAACTACAAGGAGTAATCAACACTACTAGCAACCCACAGGTACCAATCTGAGGTTTGGATACAAAGATTGGATATAAGAGATGAACTTGGTTTTGAGATGAGATGGTGCTGGTGAAGATGTTGATGGAGATTGACCCCCTCCTGATGAGAGGATCGTTGGTGATGACGATGGTGATGATTTCCCCCTCCCAAAGGGAAGTTTCCCCGGCAGAATAGCTCTGCCGGATCCCTAGATTGGTTCTGCCAAGGTTCCGCCTCATGGCGGTGGAGTTTCATCCTGTAAGCTTTCTTATGATTTTTCTTGGACGAAGACCTCATATAGCAGAAGATGGGCATCAGAGGGCCACCAGGGGGCCCATGAGGCAGGGGCGTGCCCCGGGGGTAGGGCGCGCCCCCCACCCTCGTGGTCAGAGTGTGGCCCCCCTCTGGAACTTTCTTCGCTCAATATTTTTTATATATTCTGGAAATAACTTTTGTGAAGTTTTAGGACTTTTGGAGCAGTGCAGAATAGGTCTCTAATATTTGCTCGTTTTCCAGCCCAGAATTCCAGCTGCCGGCATTCTCCCTCTTTATGTAAACATTGTAAAATAAGAGAGAATAGGCATAAGTATTGTGACATAATGTCTAATAACAGCCCATAATGCAATCAATATCAATATAAAAGCATGATGCAATATGGACGTATAAACTCCCCCAAGCTTAGACCTCGCTTGTCCTCGAGCGAAAGCTGAAATCGAAAAATATGCCCACATGTTTAGAGATAGAGGTGTCGATAAAAATAAAATACGGACATGAGGGCATCATGATCATTCTTAGAACAGCAACATATATATATATATATATATATATTATGCTTATGTCTATTATATATATTGTCATATGATATCTTATGCTAGAGTAACAATTCAATCACAAATTCAAGTATGAATCATAAACTTCATTGAGAACCAACAAACTCTAATCTTAGTCATTAAGGCAATTGCAATTTATCGTAACATAGGAAAGAGTCAATATAAGAGCTTTTCAGCAAGTCCACATACTCAACCATCTTTTAGTCTTTCACAATTGCTAACACTCACGCAATATTTATGGGTATGAAGTTTTAATCGGACACATAGAAAGATAGGGGCTTATAGTTTTGCCTCCCAATGTTTTACCTCAAGGGTAATGTCAATAATAATAGTTCATGGAGACTCACATCCAATTAGCTATATATATCAGGATCTTTCCAACACATTGTGCTTGCCAAAGGATACAATGTAAAAAGGAAAGGATCACCATGACTCTTATGTAAGGTAGAAGATAAAAGTAAAAGATAGGCCCTTCGCAGAGGGAAGCAGAGGTTGTCATGCGCTTTTATGGTTGGATGTACAAAATCTTAATGCAGAAGAACGCCACTTTATATTGCCATGTGATATGGACCTTTATTATGCAGTCCGTCGCTTTTATTTCTTCCACATCACAAGATCATATAAAGCTTATTTTCTCCACATTAATAAGTCATACATATTTAGAGAGTAATTTTTATTGCTTGCACCAATGACAACTTACTTGAAGGATCTTACTCAATCCATAGGTAGATATGGTAGACTCTCATGGCAAAACTGGGTTTAGGGATATTTGGAAGCACAAGTAGTTTCTCTACTTGGTGCAAAGAAATTGGATAGCAAGAGAGGGAAAGGCAAGCTCAACATGTTGGATGATCCATGACAATATAATTTATCTCAGATGTAAGAAAACATAACCCATTACGTTGTCTTCCTTGTCCAACATCAACTCTTTAGCATGTCATACTTTAATGAGTTCTCACAATCATAAAAGATGTACAAGATAGTATATTTATATGTGAACCTCTCTTTCTTTATTACTTCCTATTAATTGCAACGATGACCAAAACTATGTTTGTCAACTCTCAACAAGTTTTATTCATCATACTCTTTATATGTGAGCTCATTACTCTCCATAAGATCCATATGATCTCTTTGTTTCTTTTTATTTCTTCTTTTTTTTATTCCCTCAAGATCATAGCAAAATAATAAAGCCCTTGACTCAACACTAATCTTTATTATATATAGCTCACGGACTCAATTACATAGAAGTATCATAAAGCAAAACTGACAACTAGATCATACTAAAACTTTATTCTACTAGATCAGGATATTATCAAAAGGATTGAACTAAGAAAAACGGTAAAGATAAAAGTGATGGTGATACGATACCAGGGCACTCCCCCAAGCTTGGCAGTTGCCAAGGGGAGTGCCCATACTCGATGCTCAGTTCTTCTTTATTGGCGAAGAAGGTGATGGTTTTTTTGATGGCGTAGGCTTCTTCCTTAATTTGCGCTTGAGGACAGAATTTTGATCCCTTAGGTGATCGATCTCCTGCTCAAGGCTTAATATCTTCTTGCATAATTCCTGTTTGTTTTCCCGCAAGAGGCGAAAAGGGATAAACTCGACCTTCGGTTTCTTTGCTCTATCTGGGAGGCTTGACTTTTTGAACTCCACATGCATGTCCCCAGGTTGAGGTAATGGGACTTCATCTTCATCTGAGCTCGTCTCCTCCTTTCCATTGGGTTCATAGTCCTCTTCTTCTTCCGTAGTCCAACCACAATGCTCCACGTCCCCATAGACCATAGGATCTGCAAGGTAATCAGCCACATAGCTTTCTCCTTCTAAATCCTGGGACGACATATTGCTCTAATCTGCAGCAGGAACAGCTCCAAACAAAGACAGAGGATATTTGCGTGATACGGTGGTCGAAACCTTCGGGGTATTATATAATGAAATTTTACCGACCAAAAGAAGTATCGTGCAAGAAAACGGAGTCCGGAGAGCGCACGAGGTGCCCACGAGGCAGGGGGCGCGCCTCCCACCCTCGTGGAAACCTCGTGTCCTTCCCAGACTTCTTCTTATTTTCCTATTTTCTTAAATATTCCAAAATGAAGAAATATTGCCATTAGAGTTGTTTTCGAGTCAGTTTACTTACCGTACCACGTACCTATTCCTTTTCGGAGTCTGAAACATTCCGGAAAGTGTCCCTTATGTATTCCTCCGGGGTTACGGTTTCAATAATATTAGTATCAACATTTATGGGATTACCTGAGATATAATGTTTGATTCTTTGACCGTTCACCACCTTCGGATTTGTGCCTTCGAAGTTGTTGACTTTTATGGCACCGGAATGATAGACCTCCTCGATAACATAAGGACCTTCCCATTTAGAGAGAAGTTTTCCTGCAAAAAATCTTAAACGAGAGTTGTATAACAATACATACCTACATTGAACTCATACTTTTGTATCCTTTTATCATGCCATCTTTTAAATTTTTCTTTAAATAGCTTGGCATTTTCATAGGCTTGGGTTCTCCATTCATCAAGTGAGCTAATGTCAAATAGCCTCTTCTCACCGACAAGTTTGAAATCATAACTGAGCTCTTTAATGGCCCAATATGCCTTATGTTCTAGCTCAAGAGGTAAGTGACATGCTTTGCCATAAACCATTTTATACGGAGACATACCCATAGGATTTTTATATGCAGTTCTATAATCCCATAATGCATCATCAAGTTTTTCGACCAATTCTTTCTAGATCTATTAACAGTCTTTTGCAAAATTAATTTGAGCTCTCTATTACTTAATTCTACTTGACCACTAGACTATGGGTGATATGGAGGTGCAATTCTATGATTAATATCATACTTAGCAAGCATTTTACGAAAGGCACCATGAATAAAATGTGAACCACCATCAGTCATTAAATATCTAGGGACTCCAAACCGTGGAAAATAACTTATTTAAGCATCTTAATAGAGGTGTTATGATCAGCACTACTAGTTGGAATAGCTTCTACCCACTTAGTAACGTAATCAATAGCAACTAAAATATGTGTATACCCATTAGAGGAAGGAAAAGGTCCTATATAATCAAAGCCCCAAACATTAAATGGTTCTATAACAAGTGAATAATTCATAGGAATTTCTTGACGTCTACTAATATTACCAATTCTTTGACATTAATCACAATACAAGACAAACTTACGGGCATCCTTGAAGAGAGTAGGCCAATAAAAACCGGATTGCAATACCTTGTGTGCAGTTCTATCTCCAGCATGGTGTCCTCCATAAGCTTTGGAGTGACACTTGCATAGGATCTATTCATGTTCATGCTCAGGTACACAATGTCTAATAATACCATCTACTCCTTCTTTATAAAGATGTGGGTCATCGCAAAAGTAATGTCTCAAATCATACAATAACTTTTTCTTTTGCTGGTATGTGAAACTAGGTGGTATAAATTTAGAAAAACAATATAATTAGCATAATCAGCATACCAGGGAGCAGTTCGGGAAGCATTTATGACATTTAATTGTTCATCAGGAAAGCTATCATCAATAGGTAGTGGGTCATCAAGAACATTTTCTAACCTTGACAAGTTGTCTGCAACGGGGTTCTAAGTTCCCTTTCTATCGATAATATTCAAATCAAATTCTTGTAGCAGGAGAACCCATCTAATTAGTCTATGTTTAGCATCTTTCTTTTCCATAAGGTATTTAATAGCAGCATGATCAGTGTGAATAATTACTTTAGAATCAACAATATAAGGTTTGAACTTATAACAAGCAAATACAACTGTTAAGAATTCCTTTTCAGTAGTAGCATAATTTCTCTGGGCATTGTCTAGAGTTTTACTAGCATATTGAATAACATTTAATTTCTTACCAACTCTTTGCCCTAGAACAGCACCTACATCATAATCACTAGCATCACACATAATTTCAAAGGGTAAATTCCAATCAGGTGGCTGAACAATAGGTGCAGAAATCAATGCTTTCTTAAGTATTTCAAATGCTTCTACACAATCATCATCAAAGACAAAAGGAATATATTTTTGCAATAGATTAGTCAGAGGCCGAGAAATTTTTGAGTAGTCCTTAATGAACCTCCTATAAAAACTGGCGTGACCGAGGAAGCTTCTTATACCTTTAATGTCCTTGGGAGATGGCATCTTTTCAATAGCATCAACTTTAGCTTTATCAACTTCAATGCCTCTTTCAGAAATTTTATGCCCCAGGACAATACCTTCATTAACCATAAAGTGGCACTTCTCCCAATTCAAGACAAGATTAGTTTCTTCACATCTCTGCAAAACTCGATCAAGGTTGCTCAAGCAATCATCAAAAGAGGATCCATAAACGGATAAATCGTCCATGAAAACCTCACATATCTTTTCACAAGAGTCAGAAAATATAGCCATCATGCATCTTTGAAAGGTAGCAGGTGCATTACATAAACCAAAAGGCATACGTCTATAAGAAAAAGTACCGAAAGGGCAAGTAAAAGTGGTTTTTGCTTGATCATCAGCTGGCACAGGTATTTGAGAGAAGCCATAGTAACCATCTAGGAAGCAAAAATGTGTATGTTTGGATAATCTTTCTAGCATTTGATCAATAAAAGGCAAAGGGTAATGATCTTTTTTAGTAGCCTTATTTAATCTGCAGAAATCAATTACCATCCTATAACCTGTAATAATTCTTTGCGGAATCAATTCATCTTTATCATTAGGAACGACAGTGATACCTCCCTTCTTAGGGACACAATGGACAGGACTTACCCACTGACTATCAGCAACGGGATAAATTATACCTGCCTCAAGGAGCTTTAGTATTTCTTTTCTTACCACTTCTTTCATCTTAGGATTCAACCGTCATTGGTGATCAATAACTGGTTTGGTGTCTTTCTCTAAGTTTATTTTGTGTTGACATAGAGTGGGACTAATGCCCTTAAGATCATCAAGAGTATATCCAACAACAGCACGGTGCTTCTTCAGAGTTTTCAATAATTCCTCTTCCTTCTTCTCTGAAAGATTAGCACTAATAATAATAGGATATATCTTCTTTTCATCAAGATAAGAATATTTAAGAGTATCAGGCAATGATTTAAGCTCAAACACGGGATCACACTTGGGTGGAGGAGGATCCCTTAGGATTTCAATAGGCAAGTTGTGTTTCGGAATAGGTCCCTGTCTAAAGAATACTTAATCTATTTCCCTTCTTTCATTCATGAACAGATCATTTTCATGGTCTAGTAAATATTGTTCTAAAGGATCAGTAGGAGGCACGACAATAGAAGCAAGACCAATAATTTCATCTTTACTAGGCAATTCCTCATCACGGGGTTGTCTACAAAATTTAGCAAAATTAAACTCATGAGACATATCCCCTAAACTAGCAGAAACAATATCCTTATTGCAGTCTATCTTAGCATTAACAGTAGTCAAGAAGGGTCTACCAAATATAATGGGACAAAAGCTATCTTGTGGGGAACCAAAAATAAGAAAATCAGTAGGATATTTAACCTTCCCACACAAGACTTCAACATCTCTAACAATCCCAATTGGTGAAATAGTATCTCTATTAGCAAGCTTAATGGTAACATCTATATCTTCTATCTCAGCTGGTGCAATATAATGCATAATTTCTTTGTATAAGGAAATAGGTATTGCACTAGCACTAGCACCCATATCACACAAGCCATGATAACAATGATCTCCTATTTTAATAGAAATAACATGCATGCCTACCACAGGTCTATGTTTATCTTTAGCACCAGGTTTAGCAATTCTAGCAGTCTCATCACAAAAGTAAATAACATGCCCATCAATATTATCAGCCAAGAGATCTTTAACAATAGCAATATTAGTGTAACACCCACAATGCGGCTATATCTCCCACGTCTCGGGGAATGACTTAGAGGCATAGCCGCATGGTAGGTATGTCGCAAGAGGGGTAATCTTCACACAATCCCATGTACTGAATAGAAAGGGATAAAGAGTTGGCTTACAATCGCCACTTCACACAAATATAAGTTAAACATACATCGTCGAAGGTACAATCAAAGGTCCGACTACGGAACCAAAGTAAAAGAAGACAACCCCAATTGCTAGATCCCTGATCGTGCCAACTGGGCTCCACTACTGATCAACCGGAAAGGACATAAAACATCGATCAAGATCTTCATCGAGCGGCTACTTGAGCTGGGTTGCGTCATATGCACTGGTATCGTCGGCACCTGCAACTGTTTGGAAGTATCTGTGAGTCGCGAGGACTCGACAATCTCACACCCGCGAGATCAAGACCATTTAAGCTTATGGGTAGGAGAAGGTAGTGAAGTGGAGCTGCAGCAAGCACTAAGCATATATGGTGGCTAACATACGCAAATAAGAGCGAGAAGAGAAGCAACACAGCGGTCGAGAAGCTAGAAGTGATCAAGAAGTGATCCTGACACTACTTACGTTCAAGCATAACACAAGAACCGTGTTCACTTCCCAGACTCCGCCGAAAAGAGACCATCACGGTTACACATGCGGTTGATGCATTTTAATTTAAGTCAAGTGTCAAGATCTCTACAACCGGACATTAACAAATTCCCATCTGCCACATAACCGCGGGCACGGCTTTTGAAAGTTCAAACCCTGCAGGGGTGTCCCAACTTAGCCCATCACAAGCTCTCACGGTCAATGAAGGATATTCCTTCTCCCAGGAAGACCAGATTAGACTCGGCGTTCTTTTAGTCCTAGATCTCGGGACGAGATCCTTTCGTAGTGGTGGAGTGTTGTAACATCCCGGATGTAACTTTCCCAATTTGTACTCCAACTCTTGCCGTTTCCGGTGTTAAGTTATTTTATTTTCTCGGGTTCGGGTCTTTGTCTCCGTGTGTTGTTATCGTTGTCATGCATCTCATATCATGTCATCATGTGCATTGCATTTGCATACGTGTTCATCTTATGCATTCGAGCATTTTCCCCGTTGTCCGCTTTGCATTCCGGCGCTTCGTTCTCCTCCGGTGGTCATTTCTAGCTTTCTTTCGTGTGTGGGGATTAAACATTTCCGGATTGGACCGAGACTTGCCAAGCGGCCTTGGTTTACTACCAATAGACCGCCTGTCAAGTTTCGTATCATTTGGACTTCGTTTGATGCTCCAACGGTTAACCGAGGGACTGAGAAGGCCTCGTGTGTGTTGCAGCCCAACACCCCTCCAATTTGGCCCAAAACCCACCTAAACCTGCTCCATCACCTCGGTCGTTCAATCATGATCGCGTGGCCGAAAACCGTGCTCAATTTGGAGCTCCCTAGCTCCTCCTAACTCTATAAATAGACCCCCTCCCAAAATTCGTGGATCTCCTCTCACCCTAAACCCTAGATCCTTCCTCCGCCGCCGCCGGACGTGTCCGGATGGAGCCGGACAGCGTCCACCCGCCACCGCCGCCCCAACCACGTGCTGCCACGTGGCCTGCCGCCGCCTCCCTCCGCCGAGGCCCGCGCGGCCCGCC